>NC_092794.1:18280768-18580768 GCF_918797505.1 Bemisia tabaci | reverse complement strand
AAAATGAACAGCGAAAACGTTGCGAGCTTTAATATTTTAATTGCAGTAATAAAATTAAATATAATAAAAAAGTCTATACAAAAACTTACAACGTCAAAACTTAAAACTAAACTAGAATCTAACAGGCAACATCAATGACATTGCCTTAATTTTTAAATGAAGTTGTTACAAGAAAAACCGTCGATGCATTTGTCGATTTGTTTTTGTGTTTTCTGCTTCTTTAAATGCAGCCTCGATTTAAGGCGAGTAGGGTCTATTCAGACGTATTTATGCTTAGAGGAACTATATGAAAATTAATCAAGAGAAACTATATGTAGCACGCAAAGCCTACAAAACTAAACAGAGTTCCTAATGATTTAATTCATTTTCACAAAGTTCCCTTTGGCATTCAGATGTCTTTTTAATTTGTTTAACTAATTAATTTTGACTACTTGAGCAGACAAAAAGAACGATAGCTAAAATACATTGCACAAATGATACTGAGCATTACCAAATCGAGATATTTTACCCTCGGCTTATTCCAATCATTTGTTGTAAAGCGAAAAAATTTGGCAAGACTATCAGCATCCATCAACATTTCAAACTTGACATTCAATTACTTCAATGACGATGATTCATAATATTTGTCTATCTTCTTTCGGAACAGTTTCTTGCATTGACGGAACAAGAAAAAATGAAAAGAAGTGCACGCAGAATGCCAATTTCGATGGTCGGAGCATGACTGAAACTTAAGTGTTTAGTTTGAGCGGAGTATAAGGTAGATATAGAGATCAGTCAATGTTCAGCCTTCGGAACGCGCCTTCCTGACCAAAAATGTTGTTTTCGTTGAATCTTGCAGTTTCGCTGCCTTTGTCTTGCCGTTTATTTTCGTCAACCATGACATTCTCTTGTCCTTCAAAGTAGGTCTTATAAGCATTGAGTTTCTTCAGCCACTCCTCTGAAAAAGTTTCACATCAAAGAACATGAATGAAACTGTAGAACGTGTTGAAATGTTTACTCTCGTGTATCTCAAATACAATGCTATTTTCTAATGATATTTTGCATGCTTAATTTTTGCAGTCATCGGCACGTTAATGACCACAGCCGAAAAATGCACATCTCTGATCGGAAAATTCCAAATCTTTACTACTGTTTTATTCATTAAGAAAAACTGCCCAACAGTTTCTCTTAAGATATCTGTTTTTTTCCACTCTCTCTAGAATATTAGCAGAAATTTGCAAGGAGTATTTCGGCTATAGTTTTTCTCGAAAAACATTCAATAAAATCGAATATTTTGTGACGCTACAATGGATTTATGCATTTTTCGAATGCCATCATTTTCATTGTAATCAACTCGGAATGAATTGTTAAATAAGAAGCGACAGATAACAAAGATCAAAAATTATGCACATTTTGGTGTGGTGCGCTGAGCATTAAATCCCGTTTTTAATTACCATATTTTTTTAAATTGCAGTACATTTACGAATAATAATCATAAACAATTTACGCCTTAATAGACGCAGAAGAATTTTTTTTTGTTATCCAGGAACTAAATTCTTTTTAATTCAAAGATGCTGTCCTCAAACTTTGCCTTTGTTTCTTAAAGTAATAAAATATGGACTTTCATGCGTCAGGGTACTTTTATCGAGAAGTTGACACTGTGAGCTGCGATTTGCAGCCATTATGAAATTTCCATAGACATATATTTGTTAATAAAATTTAATTTGCGCATGTTCCAGAAGAAAAGGGGCGTTGACATGCATATCAATCCGCTCCAAGACCGATAATCACAATAAGAGGTCGTAAATTCTATTTTATATTCAATTGGTTCAGAGTTCATAAAAAAATTAATTTTTTAGGAATGGACCGTCAAAATGGTGGTCAAACCACAAACGTTTTGAAAGATGCGTCAGAATTCAATCTCCGTCAAATTCTGGCAATCTGTGTCTCCTCATCAAATTTTATGCAGAACATGGCAAGGAAGCCAAAAAGTAACTGATGAATAATAAATTAGTGTTTATGTTTCAATTACACTCAGTGAATTCACACATACCGCCTGCGAATAACCCTGAACACGCCGAGACAGTCATCAGATACAAATTACGTCATTTAAAAAAAAGATGATTGTACCAATGTTGCATACTTACTCTGGAATGCATCTGATGATTTGCTTTCACCACCGTAATCGGAGGGTAACATTTCTCTAGGTATGAAGTCGGCTAATGATTTGATTCCAGTGTGAATGTGCCACTGAAAAATATAAATTGTAAAATGGAGTGAGGCAAGAAGTAAAGGGAGATATATTCTCCCACTGCATAAGAGTTCGTGTATTGAAAATCAATACCTAAAAATATGTATCTAAAACCAATGTAATGTATGTAATGTGTAATTAAGATTGATCATAAAGTAAATATGTCACAAAAACAAACAAAAATTGGGGTTGATGATTAGTAGCGATTAGGCAGCATGTAGAGGGACTCTAATTTGATAAAAGTACTTTTCATCAATGTTTTTTGTTTCAATGGCGGGGAATAAAATTTAGTTAAAAGGCAGTTACTATCTTTAACTCATACCAGCGGTGGGTTGGAGACTGTTCGTTAATTAATTTTATTAGACACTCAGCATTCCAGGCTATTCATTTTTTTACAAAAAATATGAAGGGTGACTGCATTTACAAACATTTAGATTCTTAACCTGATGGAAGCAAACAGTTTCAAAATTTAGGTTGTGACATGTGGTAACCGCATAAGAGCGCTTTATACAGCTTTTTAAAGCACCAATGATTTTGAATTTACCAATCATTGATTAATTTTTTTTTCCAGTAAGTTTCTATACATTGAGTCTGGTCTAAACAAAATTATGAAAATGCTCGAAATTTTGAGGCTTACCCTATTTTTCATTTTTGGCTTCATGAAGAATTTGAACATGGTGACAACTTTGTCTACATGGCTAGGTGCGTTAATCAAGTGGATCTCCCGCAACCGTTGTGGGAACGCATTCTGCAAGAGAAAAACAGGAAATAAACATTTGCACATTTATTATTTTCTTTAATTACGACGATAAATTCTACCTCATTCATGAATTTGCTACAAAAATGACTGCTACTAAAATTTCGCTCTCATAGCGCTTCCGTGTGTTCTGCGACACCCAACCACCACTGATAGCGATCCTGCCAGAGCTCCTTCCGCAAATCGCACCACCTCATTTTCTGCCTTATTCCACCAATCCACGATTTGGTAGATGAGCTGAATTTGAATTTCGTACATGAACGTAAATTGGTCTGCATTTTGGAAACATGAGCAACTATTTCCTGCTCATTTTAGAGACAACGTTCGTGCCGTTAGTTAACCTGCGTAGATATGTTATTTTACAGATAAGTCAGAAATAGTGCTTCCTAATTGCAAAATTGTGTCCAACTGTTGTTTGCTTGCTGACTTGAAAATAACATTATCTCGTCCAAAAAAAATGACCGCAGAGTTTTCTACCAGTGGCGATTCCTGCAAGTTATCAAGCAGCTTTTCTACAGAGTAGATCCCTCCCAAATAATGGATTCTGGATGATGAAACAGCATATGGATAGATTGTTTCACACGCGCTTAAATGGCCCTGGTAAAAATTGGCGATAAGAGCTGCGTTTCAAAATACCATGGGAATTCTTATAGCCGGCTAAAGAAGGCTACAGAAAATCATGTAGCTGGCTGTAGAATGCGGAGAAAATCATACGGCCGGGCTATACGAAGCGATAAAAAATTATGCAGCCGGGCTATAGTAGTTCCTATCGCCGGGCTTTACACTTTATCGCCTGGCTGTTGCGTTTTCGCCATCGATTATAAAAGGCTATAAGAAATTGTGTAGAAATTCGTGTGCTTTGGAAATCATTAAGTTTGATACGGAACCACCTTAATATTTACAAAACACACATTATATTTTCCTGTAATACATATTTTTTTCATCAATTAAAATGAGAATAATCCATACAGGATGTGCAAACATTTCAAAATCATGAGTTGAATAACGCTGACTCCACCAGATTAAATTAGAGCCTAACACAAAGCGGAGCGGTGACGCACTGGCGCCTACGAACCTAAGAGGGATACTTCACGCATTGCGCAACGCGTGAAGTATCCCTGTTAGGTTTGTAGGCGCCAATGCGTGTTTCGTGCTGGCTGCCCACCTGCCGCGCCGCAGCGTGCCGTGGCGCTTGAAGCAACTGTTTCACACCAGAGGTATCGCACAGTATCATACGAAGCTGAAGGCGCTCTAATATATTAGGAATGGCAGGCATCCATCAAAAGTACGGAGCTTTCCTCGCAAAATAAATCAAGGTACTACGGCCCAAAAAGAGAGCAGTAGTCCAAAAACTCACTAAGTCCTGGCATTCGTAATCAGTAACGTTTAGCATACCGATGGTGAAACTGCAGGAATGCGTATATCGGTTTGCGGCGTTGCAGACTTCCTATCATACTTTATTTTTCATATGGAAAAACACTTAAAATCATTTATTGAGCACTTCGGATATTCTTCTTCTCTATGGGAAGAATATTCTGTGAAAATTTGTAGCCACAATGTTGCTTCGGTTTCCTTTTAAAAAATAAAATAGGAGCGGAGATTTTCAAACATCGCAACCGATATACGCACTTTTGCAGTTTCACCATCGATACACTTTATCGCCTGGCTGTTGCTTAGTCGCCATCGGCTATAAAAGGCTACAAGAAATTCTATAGCCGGCTATAGAAGCTATTGAAAATCTTACAGCCGGCTGTAGGTCTATGGTATTTTGGAACACAGATTCTATTGCCAATTTTTACCAGGGGGACGGAAACTAGTATTCTCAACTTGCGAAAATCGTCGGTGTTCGCTAAATCAGTAATTGGGCGTGACGAGAGAGAGGCGTTGGCTAAATCCCTCGACTCATTGACTACTCAACCAATTCGAAGAGATATAGTTCCCTGCAAATCTATGAGTTTAAAAAGGAAAAGTTGCTCCGCTAATTAGATCGATGTTAATTCTTAATGAAGGGAAAACACTAAAGAAGTTTCCTGAACGACCTTCAGAAAATTCGCCATCAAACCACGAGCACGTGTTTCATCTAGTATTGTGACAGCAAAAAGTATTAAATAAAATTTACTATTCTAGGACCGTTAAGGCTATGAGTGGTTCAATAATGTATCGGAAGGCTGTGAAGAATAATATTAAAACGCTTACAAGGTTTGAATCTTTAAATTGGAATATTCGGCTAGTTTTATTTGCGACTGATTTTACGGCGAGGTCTTACGTAGGACTGATGCAAACGTTCTCCGAGTGTTTTACCTGTCTCATGCGATCACCAAAACATAACTTGAACTTGACCCTGAGACGCTCCAACAGTTCAACGCCTCGAACTAAGCAAAGTTATGACATTTTTTCCTTCTTTTCTTTTTGCTTTTATAATTTTTTATTCAAATTGCCCAATTATAATCCATGCACTACTGTTGTCAGGATAGAGTGAATGTAAATGCCGGGAGCATTGTATCATCGATAAAATTATTTAAACATTCTCAGCAAAATATTAAGAATACGTTGGTTTCCATTGTTCATTTCATAATTGCTTTATAAAAGCACTTCGTTACGATTGTCAACAACTTCTTCATCGTTTTCGCTTGTTTTATAATGTTTTCAGCAAACTCTATTCTGCACTCTTTGGATTTTCTCTCTTCTGGTGGAAATATGTGTACATCCAGATTTGTTGATTTTGGCACCAAAGACAAATACAGCACCTAAATAAAGTGTGTCAATTTGATTTCGTAGGAAAACTGTACTTCCATGTATTTAAACACAATGTATTGGTATTATGAATTTGATATTGTAGCGAAAGAACTTTCTTGAATAATAGAAAAAAGTTTATTGGACAAACATAGTTTTCGTGTATGTTTATCATTTGTTAATAAGGTCCGCGGGACCGATTGGTCGTGCTTTCTTGCATTTGTTGTTAAGCAGATCTTATAAATTATGAAATTACGATCACAGTGTCATTGATAACGGCGAATTTCGATTCCTGTCTCAGTCTATCTCATTTATTTATTTTTTAAAATTTTACCCTCAAGTTACTGTTGGAATAGTAGCTAGTAAGTAGATAATAGTAGATTCTGATACACAGTAGAGTGGTTAGGGGCGCAAACTATTGCTGAGAACAATCAACCTCAATTGAGGGGCTTGGAAGACGAGCCTCATAAAAGCAGTTTTTGAAAGAATTGAGATATTCATGAAGTCAACTAAAACTAGTCTTTATGCAAATTCTATGAAAAAGGTCCCAAAATTCCAATTTTTTAGAATCAAAAAGTCAGTTTGAACTTTCTTCCCGCCACGAGGCTCTGTGTAATTTTGAAACTTAGAACACGTATTTCTCGAAATGTCAAAAACTGCACTTATGCGCCTTGTCCTCCAAGCCCCTCAATTATGAATATAGTGATTTAGAGACAATTGTGGATGCAGTTTTGATGCAAGTAAAAAATCTGGAAAATAAAATAATTCTAACCCACGTGCGCGATTTCGCTGCATCAGGAAGAGCGTTGTAAAGTCACCGATAAACTTCAAGGATCATGATAGGAAAAAATGAGTCACTTTGCAACGAACAAAGATTCCTCTCGAAGTTCATTATTTGGCCCTTTGAAACTATGGAGGAAAATGCTCTCATCGACCACATCTCACTGATAAATGTTATTTTATTCTCATCCTGTCTGTTTGATCTGAATAAGGATACGAGGAAGGAAATGACCGAACAGGAAATAAAGACTGGGACTTTCCTGCACTTCTCATTGAATCAATTACTGTAACAAACTAGAGTACATCACGGGATCATTTCTCTTCGTGGTGTAACCTAAAAACTTGCACAATACCAGTATAGCACCTAAGTGGAGTCTCAATATTTCTGCCGTGATAGCGAAGAGAGTAGTAAGTGACAAATTTTCGAAATTGAGTTTCCTTTAAAATCCGTTTAATCTCATTCAGGTGAAGTCTTTGAAATAGCTAAAACAGCAAAATTCATATTCATTTTATAAAAACGAAGTGTGCAAAAATGACGTAGTTTCAAGCAAGACAGCAGTAAGTGTCAATATTCCTCCAGAGAGCCCATGAAAACCGTGCTTTCAAGTGATATGCCGTCCTCTTCTGCCAATCTCTAACCTGAAATTATGTTTGTCGTGATCAAAACGCAATCACGAAAGCTTGCAGAAGATATCACCTACGGCTGACTTCATGCGAAGTAGTAGTAAAGTAAAAAATACCCTTTTTATGTGACTGAAATAAAATTGGTCCATTTTTAATCATCCAAACGATTTCTAGGAGTCTTTCGGATGATAAGTGGCAATTTGACAAAGAACGGAGGCTTCTCTCAATAAAATTTTCCAGTCAGACGCTTCTAAGCACGTTTTCTCAAAACTTCATTTTTGCACTTACTGCCTTTTTGCAATCACGGCAGGATAGTACTTAAAAGAAATCTTCATATTAAAACCATAGTGGGCTACGTACTTGTGTAGTGAGGAGTATCTTTTTGAGCAAGGGTGTGGCGAGCTTGGCAACATGCGTGAGCGTCATGTGGCCGACGTCGAAGACGAAGATGTCTCCGGAGATCATAGGTTCCTCGACCATGCGGACGTCACCTATCATGCAGAGCATCTTGTAGAGGGCAGCCGGGTCGAATTCCTCCACCGGTTCATTTGTAAATGAGTGAAATGTAACACGAGCGCCATCTGGAGTTAAGTCGGGTAAGACAAACGCTTTGCTGCAAAATCAGAATACAGGTCGAAATCGTCCAAGAAACACAATTATTATCAAATGGCTTCACAAAGACCAGCGTCAGAGCAGTGTTGGTGTTATGTAAATCATCAAAAATTATTTCGAAATATAACAGTTCTGGCTGTACCTAGCAAGCAGCCATAGCAATTAAAGAACCACCGCGCACCAGCGAAGGCAAAAATATATGCGCGGCATGGTGTCAACCGCTTGTTAATTGAACAGAAAAAAATTAGTTAGATTCTATATGATTTTATCTTATCATTTTAAATGGCAGTAATCCATACAGAGTGTGTTAAAACTTATTGGTGGTGACAAGTTGAAAAACTCTGGCTCCGCAAGTTAAACCAATCCCGCCGAACACAGCACGGTTGGCGCGGAATGCATATTAGCGCCTACAAGACTGTGGGGATACCTCACGCATTGCGCGCACACCACAGTACGCGCCTATCACATAGGAGCGCCTACAAGATTGTAGGAATACTTCACGCATTGCGCGTTCACCACGATAAACAGTGCGCGGTTTAATAATTGACAATTGCGAGAGGATAAATATTATAAAATGATAAAAATCACGCTTCAGAAAGATGGATGGCATTACTGGTTGCCGCTAGGGGAAAAATAATTACGGGAAATACTTGATTTCAGACTTTCTTAGTATGCTCGTCTGATTTGTGAGCTACTTTACCAAAAGCTTTTATTCCACTCAGAGGTCAATCTCTACATTCATTCATCTGCAGCCTGTCTGTGCAATAAAATCATTTGAACAAGAAGACAAATAATGGAATCTTAGTGCTCGTGTCCAAAAGAATGTCACTCTCAGAACGCTCGGGAGCAAAACATCCAGAGAATGTCATGTACCATCGTCGTAACAGAATGAGAGATGTGAAAATGAAAGTAAAATTCCTAAAATTTTGAACTTAAAATTTCCTTAACATACATAAAAGCCGCTTTTATGACGCGCTCAGGCGCTATGCGACACTCAGCCGACAAAGTCCCCTATCCTCCCAAAGTCCTTTGGGGAGTTGGCCAGTTGGCACTCCCTCATTAGTTTTAAAACCCCCCTCTCGCCACCCTTACACTGGGCAAAAATTTCACTTTTTCAAAATTATCTTTACTTTTTAAAAAAACTTCTATAAGTGTTATTTTTCCTCAGTAGCATCCATCCATAACGTCAGAAAACACACACTGTGAGGCAACTGCATGCTTTGTGATAACGGCATATCGTGGTCCAGTACAGGATTTTATTTAAGATTTATTGAGCACCTGCCAAGGTTTAGAAGAGGGTCATTCTTCTCACATTTAATTGCATCGGCAGGACCAATTTTCCTTCATTTAACACAAAAATAGTGACACATTTTATGAAAGAATATGTGTGAAAAAACAAGCCATAGGTATCCAAGGCACTCAAAAATGTCTTACAAACTTAAAAATCGCAGTGTCTATCTAATTTTAATGCCCTCCTGCACTTACAAATTAAAGTGACCAATTCTGGCCTACGCATATTTTTACACCAACAAAGGTACACATGATGAGCATAAAATATCAAATTGTTTGAGGTTTTACCACAACGTTTATGCAGTATAAATTTGTTTGGAACTTACAATTGTTTTGATGCCCTCAATATCTCCTTGCTCTCTGGGTCACGATTTTGAAAGAATTCGGGAATCGTTCTGCGATAGGTGAAGTATGTGTCGACTTTCCTTTTCGTCCTCTCGATATCATGTTTGCAGCCACGGATGAAGAAAGGTAGAATTCTTCTATCTGCAAAATTCGAACCAGTATATAATTAAGCATATTTCAATAGCAATCGAGTAATTAATAAGTTTAAAGGAATAAGGGTAAGTATACATCCAGAAAATTGAAGTTGTACTTTGAAAATACTTTGAAAAGCAAGTTTTTAAGCTCGCGTCGCATTGGCGGCTTGTATGCACGCCTTGCTGCCATTATTGAGATAAAGTAATAATACCTATAATGAGCTCCAAAAATGAGTTTTCTTTTAAAAATTTTTGATTTATTCGAGGAGAAAGTAATCCGACTGAGAGTGTCACTGTTTATACCAGCTGGAGTTGTAAATCACAGTCTCTCATGCTTGTAAAATTAATTAGGTACCAGATGATTATATTTTAAGCAGCGATTAATAACACCAATCACGCAATAATAATACCAATCGATTGCGCACAAGTTCATAATGTTTGTCTTACCTAAGTCTTGGGGAAGGTGTGGTTGTCGTGTGATCCATTCTTTGACAATTTCTATGTTGACATCAATTTTCTCATCGTCCGTCTCATTGATTTCAGTCGCTATTTTCTTTTTTATCCTTTCATCGGTTGCAGCGTTCAAAGCCATCTTGCTATTTGAGTCTGTTGAATGAAAAATAAACTTATTTGAGAACGTGACAAGATCAAAGCTGTCAAGTATATATCTGAGGAAACAGTTACTCGCCGCGGTGTCAATTATTTTGTTTTTCCCTATTCTCCCATGAATTAAAGGATTAGAGGTTTATTTTTTTAAATTAATTTCTTCCATTTTGTGAAGTATGACGTAATGCGAACGCCGATCAAGCTCTCCATGAAGGAAACTAAACGCCCTCAAATACCAAATTTTACGATTGCAACTAGTCAGAGTGTAATTATAGTCGTGTGAAACGATAAAAGATCTCGATAGGTTATGAAGCCATTCGCTGGAGTACAATTGGATTGCATTTTTCAAAAGGGAACCAAGAGAATTTCAATGACACTGAGATGGTGCAACTTTTTTACCTAGCAAATATAAACTGATTATCTAAACAAGTTTTATCATTACTCCCAATAAACTCTAATTTCAAGACGAAAATTACCTTTCTAAAATTTTTTTGCACAATTTCCGAAGTTTTGCTGCAACGAATGTCGGTGGCACAATCAAAGTAACAGTGGAATGCTCATGGTTCCTTTTTGCAAAATGGAATCCAATTGCTGATGGATCGGTGCATAAGAGGTAGACTCTCACACTACTGAGAATCACGAGATCTGCGTATTCGTAAAATTGCATTAGGTAACTGCGTTTGTGCCGCAAATGCCATCTTCAGCTGGCTCGGTATTCAATTAACGACGGAAAATCGATTTAAATAAGGTTTTTCTGACAATTTTCCGGGTTTAAAGTGTTAAAATCGCGATGATCATTTGATGTATAACTTCCGTTTCTTTCTTACATTCAAAATTGTTTTCCCCCGAGTGACGAAGGTTGCTCCTTGTTTTCTTCGTTTCGATGGATGCATTTGATATTTTATGATTGTATCGTCATATCGCAAACAAATTCTTGCATTTTTACTCCTCCATAAAAATTTAAGTGAAAGTAATGATCTCAGGTCACCTCCTAACTAAGAATGCTTAGTTAACTAACAGTTAACAGTGTTAGTTGCTGCTGTTAGTATGCTGCTAGACTAATTGTAAGTTATACACGAATTGTATGAATTTTAATACTGTATTTTAAATCAGACGTATTTTGTTAGAAAAGCTGACAGAAAGATACAGTAAATGTGATTCTTCAAAGTGTCATTGCCATTAAATAATTTTTAACGGTAAACCATTCATCAGTTTTCCATTAGTAATTGGAAATAGCGAAGAAATATTCATATTTTCTTAGAACATATTTCTTTTCCATCAGGGGAGTTGAAATTGCACGATCTCATACAAAACGGGTTTTGTGACGCCTTTTCCAGGTATCTAGAATTTATATATACTTTTGATTTCACTTTCCTTATCCATTTTTTTTCTTTAAAAATACACGAGGCCTCTTTTCCATACAGAGTTTGGGGATGAGGAGAATTCAACCGCTCTTTCGATCTTTTGTATTACTGCACCGATCAACCCAAATTAAAATCATTGAACAATTAAAATTTCCAACAAGGAAGTATGTTGTTATTTTTTTCCTTCAAACAGGAAAATAAGGTTTTAATTTGTCACGATGTGGAGTGCAATGTCGTTAAAAAATCACAACTCATAACGTGAAGCACAGAGTCCGTCTCGGCTAATGAGATGACGTGCATCGCGAAGAGATACGTGAAACTATTTTTGAAAAAGGACAAAAATACATCTAGTCAATTGTTTTTCGGGGTCTCCCTTTATTCTGCCATTGGCTCAAGGTTTCAATCGATGAAATTCAATTGTGTGGTGAAATTGAAAGAAATCCATGTTTTAATACACGAAAAGACAGTTCAAAATCCAATCAGCTCATCTTCACGCTGATTTGAAATAGAGATAACGGCCTGATTATAGGTGCAAGATGTGGAGAGTTCCGTGGTTTGGACATGCGGTATAGTCATTGTAAATGTGTTGTCGAGGATTAAAGAGAGAGATAAAACTTGCACAATCTGAGGACGTATGTATTAATTCTCCGAACAAGCTAAAATTTCAAAACAGTCGACCAAGTGAAAATACGCAAATGTCGCCAAACCGGAGAGGCTTTAGTTATTTGCATGTTTTTCACAAGTGCCACTGGCCATCGCTCTTTCCTGGGTACAAAAATCAAAAAAGGGAGAGAGACTGGAATTGCAAACTTGATGGCGTACGTTGACCCTGAGTGATATCTTTTTTGAGGGAAGTTCAATGAGGGTCTTAACATTACCAGTTGCCAACTTCAGTTTTTCAAACAAAATGGGGTGGTGACCTAAAACATCAGAGGAGGGGAGGGGGGGGGGGGCAAAACCAGTCTCGGGCGTATTTTTTAAGAGGATTTAAATTTACCAATATAAATGATTTTTTAGGTACACTGGAAAAGAACATATTGGATCTAGAGTCCAGACTCTTGAAAACATTGAGAAGAAAAAATACTCTTGATTCAATCGGATTTTTGCTTGAATCAAAACAAAATCCGCTTAAATTAAGAGGTTTGGTTCTTGATTTAAGCTAGATTCTGATTGAATCAAGAGTACTTTTTCTTGTCGATGTTTTTAAGAGTCTGGACTCTAGATTCAATGTGTTTTTTTTTCCAGTGTATACTTAGGTTTTCTCCCTCAGTTTCTGAACAGTTAGGAGGAGGTTAGGTCAGTTTTACATAATTCAAAGGGAGTTCACAGTCTTACAGGTACCTCACAAGAAGGAGCGTCAAATGTTCATCAAAATGCCCTCTCTTTTACTCATAGGCGCTCGTGGAATAAAACATTGGTAAGTCGATGGTTACCGTGAAAAATGGATGTAACCATTGTGCCTTTACAAGATCTCATATTTTGTTCTATTTTTTAAAGAAAACTAGCAAACACATCTGTTGGAAATGTTTTGCAAGTATTTTGGAATGTGTGTAGAAAATTTACCGAAAATTTCAAGAGGAAATGTTGGTAAGTTTGGTTAAATAAATTTGACCATTTGTGAAACTTTGCAACGATGCAGCAGGAGATCCGCATTTTTCGACTTCAGCCATCGATATATGACATAACAGCAATTGGTTGTTTACCATATAAGCCACTCTTCACCATGAAGGAGGAATTTTCTGACGTAGTTAGCATATCATCTATAGGAAAAAATGTTCTAAGAGAGAGTATAATGTCAAAGGGTGTCATTTTATGAGAGTATGAATAATTTTCTGGTGAATGGAAACTTAGCAAAATTGAGTAACGGATACGTGGAGACTATGAATATTCTTTTCAAATGAAAATTATACCACATGAAACTGACTTATGTTCTCAAGGCAAGAGTTCTTTGTGAATACGAGAAAAGGATTTATGCTTTTACTACTACTTTCTTTTTTTTCCATTTCAAAAATTTGGCAGAAACTCTACACGCGGAAGGTGAAAATCAATAGACGTTGCACGTGAGAGCAAGGAAACATAAATATGTCTAATGTTACAAAAATACAGGACTGACTGTGTTTTCTTTCTTCTCATTTTCAAGTTCAGTGAATTCGCGCCAGCATCGTCTGTTTTTAGAGTTCTCTGTCGTTGATTCGTTGATGATAATTAGCCGAGAGACTCGGTAATTGCGTCGCTCAAAAATTATATAAAACGGAAATCTGAAAGGTGAATGGTCAGCTCTGAGTATGTCTAACTTACACCTTTTTTGTTTTAAAGAACATACATCGAAGAGACAGGAAGGCTCCATAAAGTGATGTGTTACGTTCAGAGAAAAATGAAAAATTATACGGCTTTATAATATACAGATGTGTTTAGGATTCGAAAAAAGGGACTTTCCGTTGCTGGGGCAAATTTTTAAGACGAGAAATCCCAGTTGAGTTGACGGGTAAAAAATTCTAAATTTAGTTCCCAACACTGGAAAAAAAGTTTCATGGATCCAGAGTCCGGATTCTTGAAAAAATTAGTAGGAAAAAATACTCTTGATTCAATCGATATTTTACTTAAACCAAAAGGAAATCTGCTTGAATTAAGAGGCTTGGCTCTCGATTCAAGCAAAAATCCGATTGAATCAAGAGAATTTTTTCTTGAGATTTTTTTAAAAGAGTCTGGACTCTGGATCAGAGAGAATTTTTTCCAGTGTAACGGAAAACATCATTCGGTATTCCAATAATGCTGATTGGTTTAGTTAAGTTTCATAACATTGAGGGGATAAAAGTTACTTTTTATGAGGGATCTACGAGCATAACATTTCACACAACTATAAATTCAGTAGATTTTGCGTTGTTGAGTCACAGGTGCCAAAATATTCGTGAACCTTTGATACACACGTGCATTACTAATGACCCCATATAATATCTCACGCCCTGAGACCATTTTTTCTGTAGGAGGTGACCCTATCTTATACCAGCACCTATTTGAGGGTCTTACCGCATGAATTAGATTTTAATGTTTCTTATTATTATTAGGTCTCGCTTGATTGTAATTTTAGTCCGTCGGTACATATTATCAACTCTGGTGGTGGTCTGAGACAAAAAAGTTCAGTTATATGAGCCGTTTCCTCGGTTCCTCTGAATCAATTTTAAATATTGATGTTTAGCGAGGCAAGGTGCCGCAGCAAGAATCAATTGTTTCACATACATATGAATGGAGGAAAATCAATGTTGCCAACTTTCAAGAAAAAGTCCCTCCAGTAATCGAATGCAAAAGTGTAATATTTATTTTGGAACTCCCGTGTTGCACCTTGCTATTTAAAATTATGTGTTCCTGCTATTATGTTCATCTAAAAATAATTGTGTGTTCCCCAATTTATTTGTTCAATAGACTTGAGAACCTCTGGCAATTTTTTTTTCACATTTCACTAATAAAATACCGTACGCTTTTGCTTTTCCTGGACGAACGGACTTCAACTCATGGCATTTCACCTGATCTGGCAACAGTGACGTCATATCCGTCAACTGCCGCCCCGTTTTCCGTGGCGCTTCGAAGGTCCCGCGGGACGAAAAAGGACGTTGTATCGAAGGCCCCGCATGACGGAAACAGAGACATCGCACCGGTGATCGGTGAAGCGGCCGCATTTTGATGACGGTGCATTACTGCCGCCGATTTTCACCTGCATTTCAGCCGCTCTCCACAAGGTTGCCAACCGTTAGCCGGTGAGCAATTCCACAGATCAGGTCGGCAGAATTTTCCAACTTCAAATTTTAAAAATTTCATAAAAGTCACGTGACTCGCTTTTTGCGCGAAATTAGTTACGACCAGTTTTTAGTTAGCTAAAAAGCCACAGTTTAATGGGTCAGTTGCGCCGGTCACAAAATTGTGTTTTGATACTTGATTCTTTTAGATTAGCTTATAATAGTAAGATCTGTCTAAACAGCAACTTTCTAGATTCAATATTGGTCAAGGTATCGCCCTCTGTAAAGTCGGCTTTTTGACGTCATTCACCACAGTAACGACATCCTTCGTTTATTCCACCTTGCTTTTATCAGTCGGTGTGATGCAAATTTGCACTGGTTTTTCAACGTTGAAGATGAAAGCAAGGCGGAAAAAACTATGGGTCTCACTATCGCGGTGGATGACGTCATGAACCGAATTTTTCAAGCACCATATCTTGGTTAATATTGAACGTAGAAAGTTGATGTTTGGACGGATCTTATTATTTTTAGTTGCACTACAAGAATCAAGCATCAAAACATGATTTTGTGACCAGCACAACTGACCTAGATTCTAACGATCATGTCGGCAGATTCTCCAACTTCAAATTTTAAAAATTCCATAAAAATGACGTAACTTGCTTTTCGCCGCAAAAACAGTTACGACCAGTCTTTAGTTAGCTAGAAAGCCGCAGTTTAATTGGACTACATTTTGCAATTTGGAACTATAAATTCAAGCCCGGTTTAAAAACGACGTACGTGCCATTAGTTTCCCTATGCACATAAGTGTTTTTTCCAGAGGAGCCAGAATTTATAGTTCCAATTGCAAAATGCAATCCAATTGCGACTCTTGGCACGCAAACCACTCACGATAGGACGTACTAAACGCCTCCACCAGAAACAGAGTAAAAAACCTTTTTGGTCATCTTTAGAAGAAATCTGAGACCGTTTGCCTGTGTAAGCTCATGCTCGAATGTTTATCCATTCTCATCACTCTCGCGACACCAAGTAGTTAAAATACTACTCCGTAATAAAATGGGTTAGCGTTAGTGTCCGATATTACTTGTCTCTGGTCACGTAAATAGACGCGACCTCTGCCATCGTTTTGCAGCCACAACCTCCACCAGTAAGTGAGCTTGCGACGCCCGACGCGACGCGACGCGGGTTAAATGACCAAGAGATAATTGCGCTCATAATTAAGTCATAATTTCATCGTTGTTTGGAGCAGGGAAAGCATACAAAATGCAAACCGCAATTCCAGCACAAAGAATTACCGCGTTCTTTTGAGCAAAATTAGAATCCAACGCTGAAATCCGGGTTGCAAGTTTCGACAGAGTAGACATTTTCATATGGATGTAAACATCATCACGGCATTTAATTAATCATAATTCACGATTGGAGTGCGATACGTTGGTTACGGTTTGTTTATTTACGTATGTGTTATCTAGAGGAAAAGGATCCCTGATAAAAGCAGTCACATTTTTCAAGCGTACATTTTTCTTTTTTTTTTCATGTTAGGTCGACAAAGCAAAAGGACCCTGAATTGAAGTCATGAAAAGCAGAGACGAAAACTTACTAGCCGATTATAAACTGGTGGAATATCTCTGCAATGTTTGTATGTGTACAAAATATTGTATGAATTGAAACCTAAATTTCTTTGTCTGATGTTAAGGTTTGAAGTTATTAACTCGCTTTAAAAAGAATTGTTTACTATGACAGAACGAGCGTCAAAATCCTCACGCACTCATATACAGCCCTGAAATGAGCGAACAAACCCGTTAATTTTACCAAAAAAAAAAAAAAAAAAAAAACCATAAAATTGTAGAAGTATCTTCTTACTCCTTTCATTTAAAATTTCAGTGTACACTATTTGCACGAGGATTAAAAAATGCGGTGAACATTGAAATTTTTACAACTTTGGATACCGGTGGCTTTGTTTCACAAGCAAGCCTAGAGACTTTTTGGTGGATGTGCTAAATTGAGTAAATCTGGGATGTTTCCGAACGTTGGAAGCCTCCTTTCTACTGCCTTCCAAGTAATTGAATGTAGGATGATATTCCCCGCAGATTCAAGTCGTATTCGACCCCTTCAAAGCCAACAGAGGACATTTCACTAATTGGTTTATCCTGTGTTCACAATACTTTTTTTTTTTTTTTTTTTTTTTAAAGTAGTGTTTTAAACATTTTTTAAATAATTTAAAGTGTGCCTGCTAATGTGGACCATCGGACCATGCAGTTCTTTAAAAGTTTTGTTTGAGAGTGAGAGGTATATTGCGGAGTATATTCGCATCAGCCCGATTTCGCGCTTTACTAAAAATTTGAGGTCGTGTCCAGTACCGACGCGCACCCTGACCTAATACTTCATTCACCTAGGGTAGTCCTTCGATTTTTCATGTAAAAGTAGAGCGTTCTTACCTATTAGGAAGATAAATGAAAGATTACAACGAAGTCCTAACGATTTTAAAATTCGCCGAAAATCGGTTTTTTTTTTGGATGAGGGGAAAAATTTGCTACAGTGCCCCTATCATGAGGGTCGCCAAAACGCCCCCCCCCCCCCCCATGAAAGGGACCCACCTAACCGGGACGGCAACGGCCATCAGCTGGTGAAGAGTCGCTGAAGCGACCCCTAACCGAAAAACGGATTAATTTTGAAAAATATGAACGATTAACTACCTACCGTAGCGAAAGTGAAAATAGGTTACAGGTAAATCGCACATACATCGATGCGCATGAACGACCATATGCATAGTAAAATTTTCAGGATGTCCTTAACTGCAGAAGTTTTAAAATTTCAATATTTAAATAGATGAGAGGCGTGTAAAAAGGGAAGAACAAGGAGAGCTCAAAGCTGATAGATTGGACGAGTTATTTTTCCGAAAAGATAAAAACTTTTGAGCACTTTGCCATAAATTCACACAATTCCGTAGATTGTCATATTTTGACTATCTGCCCCTGATTTGGCTATTCACCTGCGACGTCAATATCCTAATCCTCCGGTGTGAATACGAAGTAATAATTACCTGCAGAGAGGGTCTAAGGGCGGTTGGGCATCGAATTCCTCACACGCGCAGATTCCGCGTGACGGATCACTGAACAAACGCGCGACGGGCGGCGAAAACACGGGACGGACTGACGAAGAAAACCGAAGAAACTGTCATCGACGCCTCAGTCTTGCCCCTCCCCCACCCCCACCAAGAAAAACAATCATCATCATCGTCGCGATTATCGGACACCGACGAGACGGTTTCCCATGCGGGTTTTTCGCTCCGTTTCGCGTATCGCTGTTTATTTTTTGCGCTCGGGTTCGTGATACCTGACCTTGCGGTGCGCGTGCGAGAGCGTGGAATCGAGAGCCGGATCGTGAGTGTGCCGAACTTTGCGGGGAAATTTCGGCGGAAACTTTGTGCGGAAGTCTCGCGGAAATGCACCGGTGCTCCGATTCCGAAATGCTCCGCTGACCCAAAGACCTGGCTCCTTCCATGATTGCCAGCTCTGCCGCGATAGCGGAAAAAATCGCTAGTGTGGAAAAGAAATTTTGAGAAAATCAACGGTGAAACAGCAAACATACGTGAATCACTAAATACAAAAAGGGCACATGTCCAGAAAACCAAATTGTTCAGGAGACACAAAAAACTGTTTATTTCGTGGTAGATATTTTTTGAAAAGTCGTTATGTTTAAAAAATATCTACCACGAAATAAGCAGTTTTTTGTGTCTCCTGAACAATTTGGTTTTCTGGACATGTGCCCTATTTGTATTTAGTGATTCACGTACCTCAGTCGAGGTGTTTCTCTTTTTGGATGGAAACACAAATTAAAGTTGTAATTCTTAAGCGTAATTTTTATCGTAATTTTTAGGCAGTTCAAAAACTTGACTCTAATTTATAATATTATTAGATTTTTCAAGAGCAATTGAAACATTGCAATGATTCTGAACATATTTTAATTTTTCAGAAAATTAACTATACGTTGCAAGAATATTTTGTTGCATTTATTCTGGTAGATTTGCTAATTTACGGTGATTTAAAAGGTAATTGAATTTTTTGAGAGTCTTTAAAAGTCGAGATAAAACAGCAAGTTTTTTCAATTCGTAGACATTCTGGAACGTTGCATTTTAATTTATTTTTTATTTGTAAAAAATGGCTGAATGACCAAGAGGCTCTGCAATAAAAAATCATATCGACGGTCTAATAACAAAAATGCTCATATCGGTTGTGGTGTTTCGAAATCTTCGCTCCTATTTTATTTTTCAAAACAAGACGAAACCAAACACCATGGCTTGAAGTTTTCTCAGAATATACTTTACATAGAGAAGGAAAATCACTGAAATTTTCAAAAGATGACGTTTAGTAGTTTTCCTTTCAGAGAATAAAGTATAACAGGAAATCTGCAACGCCGAAAATCGTGAACCACATTTCACCATCGAAATGGACCTTTAGGGACCGTATTTATACGGCCGATTAGTGTGCCTTCAATATCTTGATAGGCAATGTGGGCTGTGAGCTGCTTAGGAGCAGCAACAGTTGCTAACGAAAACTCAAAAATAATACAATTACGGAGATATAAGTTACCTGGAGAAAAATCGTCGTAGGCTCACAGGGACCCCGCAGCAGTGTCCTGGGAGGCTATTGCCTCCTAGCCTCCCAGTCCCTGCATAAAACATGTCTAAAATCAATATTCTCTATTTTACTACAGGGCCGGATTAAGGGATGACCACATGGAACGCGGCCCATGGTGGTAAATCTAGGGGGCGGCAAATTTTGCAATTTTCTTGAATGTAGGTATAAAAAAAAATCGAATTTAGAAAAACAATTACAAACGAGAAAAGGTAACAAAATCTCTCATTTCCTGGGATTATAGTAATTTCTAATTTTGTCGTCTTTCAGTGATACAAGAGACAGCACCTATAATTTAGTCGAGTTAAGAGAGGAACGAAACACGCAATTTGGCCTGGAACGGCGCGACTTAGAGAGAAATGATGACGAGGGCTTGAGATGAAAAGGAGAAGCCCTCGGCGCGGCGGTCGGCATGTAACACATATTAGCACCTACAAGACTGCACGAATACTTCACGCATTGCATCAAACACAGTGCGGTCACTGCAGTCAGCATGAAACGGATAGCGCCTACAAGAATGCATGAATACTTCACGCATTGCGCCAAAGACAGCGCGGTCAGTGTGCAAACGCTTAGCGCCTACAAGACCGTCGGAATACTTCGCGCATTGCGCCAAACACACTGCAGTCTGCGCGACGCGGTGGCGGAAGTTAAAATCATTAAACTGCATTTAAGCTTGTTCTTTCATAATTTTTTCGTTCATTTCTTATGAATGGAAGGCCTTGTCCACACAGAGATAGGTTTACGGAACTTAGGAAACGGAACTACTAGCAAAAGTTCCGTGAACTTTTGCTAGTAGTGTTGACAGGGCTCTCCCAAAAAATGTGCCCAACACAAGTTAACGCGTCTTCTGCATCTTTCCCCCGCTGGCACGTTCACTTGATGGTTTTTATTGATGTTTCAAAACGAATGAGAGGGGGGCGGCAAAATACAGGCGGCCCATTGGCGGCAAGAAGGTGAATCCTGCCCTGTTTTGCTATGAGTTCTGAAGTGAGGACATTTGCGCTTTATTTTGCAGCACCGTATCAAAATAAATTTCACAAATTTGGCATCTTCACGATAACGCGCTTTGCTAACACAGAGACGAGGAGTTGACAGTCGGTCAGGTCATCTAATTTTTTCGTTCTACCAGGTAACCACAAAAAATGCAATGATGTGAGGGAAACCCGACAATGATAGTCAATATTATGTGATGGGAAATTTATAGGTTTCGTCAGAGCAGGATGAATCATTGATTTTACCTGCCGAGCGTAGGGATACCCCTCTGAGTAAAAAAAAGGCTGTGGTGAGCCAAACTCATACGCCACTCATAATTTTTTATCGACAAAAAATTACATAACGTATGCGGTTTGACTGTGCGCTTCCCATTTGGACGCATTTCTGCCAAACGGAACTATGCGCATTATGACGTGAGCCCTGTTATGTATGTATCCTTATGGGTCTCAGGGCTCATGTCTTAATGCACATAGTTCCATTTGGCAGAAATACGTCCATTTCTCTATTGATGTGATAGAAGAGGAGAATATGAAGCGTACAAGAATGTCTCAGATTAACGATTATGCTGATGAGAAAAAACACAGACATCACTCTTAAAATTATATTGTAGTAACCTCACTTGCATTGCATGACGGATGCTTCGAGGTGTGCATTCGTATTTCTATGGCCAATTTGCAAAACCACGTGTCTCAATTGCGTTGTTTCAAAATTTCTGCTTTAAGCAGATTTTTTCGTAAAAAAAACAATAAGCCAACTTTATAGCTTGAAATATTAACAGAATATCCAGCTGACAGTGATGAAAAATAAAGGAGGTTTTCAAGAGCTTACGTTGACTGGTTTCCCAAAGAAGAAATTAAGTCGCGAACGGAGATTCGTGGTTTTGCACTTTGGCCATCGATATGTACAAACTCATGATCAAAATCAAACATGAATTTAGAAAAAAAATGAGATGCGTCACGGCTGAAAGTCTGTAACATACTGATGCCCACGATTTTGTCTCAAGTATTAACTTTGGATACAATTAAAGGTAGATTGGAATGATCTATTTTTCAACTCAGATTTTACAAGCTTCCCCAAAAAATGTTCATTAATGCTATGTTTGTAATGCTTGAAAATGCACTTAGTCATAGCTAAAGAGAGATTGAAGATCGACGTTCCAGATACCTTCTTCAATTTAAAATTGCACTTATTCAATCCGGGCTAATAAACATACTTTTTCAATTTTTGCCGTATCCATTGGGTTGGATGTGAATCCAAAACATAAAACTTCGTCCTCAGTCTTCAACAAAATGACTTTTAAAAATCTTCCGAATTTACTGTTTAGGTTTCTGATAGAGGCCTCCACATAGTTTGTTTTAAGAAATATGAAAGCGCTCAGGATGATTTGCTATGAGCTAAACTGATCAGGATCTCAAAGTAAATGCTATCACAACTATAATCAGTGGTCGTGCTTTGCGATCAATCGATTGATCTGCTACTTAAACATATCGACGACCAAAGTGTGAAAACACGTATATTCGTTGCGGTTTTTCAAAATTTCCGTTTCTGCTTGATTTTGTTGCAGAGGAACAAGCTTTTATAGCTTGAAATGTACACAGAACTTTCTGCTATATGAGAGGAGAAATAAAGGAGGCTTTCGAGAAATTACGTTCAATAGTTTTCTGAAGAAGAAAGAAAGTATGACGAGAGCAGTGTCGTCGCAAACTGAGATATTTGAACTTTAGCAATTGATATGGAAAATTATTCTAAAGGTGTGTATCCCAAACACCTTCATAATCGATTCTCTAACCTACCTTCAAATGAGGCGATACTGAGTGCCGAAAATTTACACTTCGATACTGATCACGACAATATTGAGTGTTGGTAACTGTTTGAAACGGATCCATAATGAGGATATCATTTCTGACGTGAGTGGAGGAGAAGAAAATCCCATAAAATTAACAAAGAGAGAGAGAGAGGGGGGGGAGAAAGAGAGAGAGAGAGAAGAAAAAACAAACAAACAAAAAAAAAACTAATCAAATCAGAGTGACACACCTATCTAAATACGTAATAGTTGCTCATCGGGATATCCCAATTCCGTGCAGAACCTTGAATCACATTCTCGCGTGCACTGCGATCGAGCGAATAGATTGCCGATTTAGACTTCTGATTAATGTGCTAAGATTACAATATTATTTTTGGAGTAATAATTCACATGCGCATACGAATAATTTTACCTGAAGTTCTATTTCAATCACGATAATGAGTTTCTGAAATTTACGTGGTTTTAATTTTTCATGAGTAATTCTTCTTCGATATGAATGGAGAGTAGGGGATAAAATGATGGCGGAAAGGGAAGAGTGAACTACACAAAGTCTGATTTTACTGGTCGAAAAACTTATTAAGTATACCAACGCATAAATAAAATACGTCAATATAATGATGTGCCTTTTAACGGTGTCTCGTGTTTTTGTTGCATGCAGTTTTTATCATCATGGGTTTTCTCAACAAATAGTTTGAATTATTGTCTAGGGATTGTTCATAAAATATGTAACGCTCTTAATGAAGGAGATCGAGGACGGCGTTACGCCACTTTGTTTTCACATGTTAAAGGATAGGCACCCATGTTACAGAAGCGTTAAGAGGGTAGAGGGAGGGGGGTAGGAAAATTTAAAATGTAGCGTCACGTGTTTGTGAACGGTTCCCGAAGCACAGGAAATAATTTTTTGAGCGGTCGGGGGCAGAAATAAATACCAAAAATGATTGACCTAAACCAGAGATTTGACACTTTGAAGTTCGCAACTTAAACCACGTGGTATTGAAAAAAAGCCATACTCATTCAAATATTCCATTTTTAGGAAAAAATATTGATATCCTGATGCAAAATTACGCTTTATTGACATATAAACATTGAATTCACTTTTTGCAAAGCAATCAAGCAAAAATTCTCTTCCAAAATATCAAAATTCGATTTTTTGAATCAGCTCGGAAAGAATCGCTCCCATAGTCCTCCGTATACCTAGTCTTCCCGTGAGTGGTCACATATCGACGGTGAAACTACCAAACCACGTATCTCGGTTTGCGACGTCGCAGACTTCCTGTCATACTTTATTTTTTAAATGAAAAACTACTTAATTTCCTGTCTTGAAAATTTCTGTGATTTTTCCTCTTCGTGCGGAGAAAATTCTGTGAAAATTTCAAGGAATGATATTGATTTGGTCTACTTCAAAAAAATAAAATGCGAGCGTAGATTTTTAAACACCGCAAACGAGATACGTGGTTTGGTAGTTTCACCGTCGATATGCAGTATGCACATACATTGCCATCAGTGGCGAAGCGTGAAAGATCGATTATCGATATTTCCTCGTTTGAAGCTTTTGGCAAAGAATCGATGCTTATGGTGTTCGTTGCGATCATCCTCTGCATCAATCCTTTTCCATAGGTGTAAATGGTAGATCGATCGATCCATAAATCGCAACGTACGTCACGCCACCGATTTTCATTGAATTAAATGTTACATATTATATTGGATGGTATCCCTGGCGGAAGTTGATTTCTGCTGATATCTTTTAAGCAGGCATCCAAGGAACAAAAAATACGTAACAACATTGTATATAAAAAAACAACTAATATTTAAGACAACGCAACGTAAAAATCAATACACTAAGCTGACAGTCAAATACTAAATTAAAGTAATTAATTTTACACTGAAAAGTGTTCTATAAAATCAACTAATTAAAACTTACATGAAGTTTCATGACTTGGGTATAAAAAGTATGAAATGGTGTTACGGAATTGAAAGTTGAGTTATTAGGATCAATTTTTCTGCAAAAATTACTTTGGAACAAGATTTGTCATAAACACTCATCGACTTGAAATATTCTTTACAAGAATTTTTCTCTCTCTTCCACCGGCGATTTTGATTTCGACAGCAGGTTCATGTGTCGGATTCTTAAAATTATTTATTTTATTTAGCGCGTTTTCCACTCAGTTAATAGAAGGTGATTTTAAAATATTCTCGCTGTTTGTATCTTTTCTTAGATGAAAGCAAGCGCTTCTCGAGTCTGAGAGCAAGAAAAATAAATAGAATGCAAATTACAGAGATGAATCTTATCAAGTGAAAAAAGAGCGACGGACAGACAAAAAAGTCAAAACAAAAAAATGACGCCAAACAAAATGAAAGTACGCTTTTAAATTTAATTATTAAGACACTCGTTACTCAAACATTTCACTCAAACAAGTGTATGAATTGTGCATGTGTTTAAGTGTACAATAATGTTGGAAAAATTAATTAGACATAGGTATTCATTTTTTATCAATTAATCGAATAATTTTTGTGAGGCATTGTCGGCAATGTTGGCAGGCATTTCAAGCATTTACTTAGAGCCACCAATACCGCAGTATTTCCTCAAAGGCACGAGTGTTATCTTCGTCCATTTAGGATTCACATCAAAATTCAAACGCATATTTTAAATTGAGGCTATATTTAGGTAGACTCAATCGTTATTTGTAACGAAAAACTGCGCCATTAAAACTTTCCACTGCTCAAATTCATTTTACTCTTCGAGGAATTTATTTCAATTTTTTGTCGAAACGAAAACGAATTACCAAAGTTCATTTCATCGTTTTGACAAACAATTGTAGTTTGAAAAGATCATATTTTCGTGGTTATTTCCGATATCTTCCCCGAAGACGATATTATTCCCTGGGTACCGTGGCAAAATGGAATGCAGAGAGGAAATTGAAATCGAGGTGCTCATTAAAATTTAAAATCGCACTAAAATTGACGCAGGAAAATGCTAAATTGCAATTTCTAAACGGATGGAAGAGAGGGAAATATATTCAATGGGACTCGAATACACGTATCGAGTCTCCTGGCTCCCAGTGATCGCGTGCCATGAAAAATTCAACGGTAGTAGAATTTGTTCTGCATAATATTAAATATTGTATTAATGAATAGAAGCTCCCTGTTGGATATAAAGCATATTTCACGTTAGTATAAACTCATTGAGACATACGTGGTCAGCCAAACCTGCTTAAGCTGTGAAATAAATTTGGGTTGTCTGTATCGATAAAAGCAGGGGAACTCTCTCTCACTGACTTACTGATGCAACGGCATTAAAATTACTATTTTCTGTGGTGAAATGACCTGCGGGCCCATCATTTCTGCAGTGATTGCGAAGAGAGCAGTAAGTGTCAAATTTTCGAAATCAAGTTTCCTTCGAAATTCGTTTAATCTCTTATAGATGAAATCACTGAAATAGCTAAAACAGCAACATTCATGTTCATAGTATAAAGAAGAGACATATGAGAAAGCCGCAAGTGCGCAGAAAATTACGTAGTTGTATAGGCAAGACAGCAGTAAGTGACAATATTCCTCCAGAGAGCCATTGAAAACAGTGCTTTCAAGTGAAGTGCCGCCCTCTTCTGCCAATTTCTAACCTGAAAATGCGTTTATCGTGTGTCCAAAACACAACCACGATAGCATGCAGAAGATAGCACTTACGGCTGTCTTGCCTATAACAATAGCCCAGCATGGAAATGAAAAATACCCTTTGAATGTGACCGAAATAAAATCAGTCGATTTTCAATCATCCAAACGGGTTCTAGGAGTCTTTCAGACGATTAGTGGCAATTTGACAAAGAACGGAGGCTTATATCCATATGATTTTCAGGTCAGAAGCTTCTGAGCCCGTTTTCTCAAAACTTCATTTTTGCACTTGCTGCTCTCTTCGATATCACGGCAGATTAATGCCGTTTCTAATTCATTTAGTTTTATGGATGAATGATGACGGCATAAACGGCAGCCTCTTTTGATTTAGATCCTTAAATGGGACTTTTGAACGGCGATTAATCTTTCAGTCACCGTGTCCCGACAACGCAGCCACGGAGGGGTAATGAGCGCGAACAGGCTGACAGCGCTCTCTATCCACCCACAACGTTTTCAGCTTAACCTGCAATTCCTGCTCCAGGTTTTTCCTTGACGCGTATAATTCCTGATGCACAGCCTCTGTATCTTTGATACGGTTTTCCAGAGTCGTTGTTTGCTCAAGAAGCGTTTTTACCTCCTCCACTAACCTGCAAAGTCAAGACACGTAGGGATTAATTGGCAAAGAATCAAAGTCTGGGTGATAAATATTTGAAAAAATTGACAAAAAAAAAATATAAAAATAAAATAAAATAAAATAAATAAGTGCGTGGGGTGAACTTTGTCGCAGGCAAATAGTGAAATCAGGCATGCACTTTAAAAATGCCTAGGAAATTCGTCAAATTCTGCAGATGCAGGAGGTTTTCTATATTTTTGACGTATATCTCTGAATTTTTCAATATATTGAACAAGAATCTCGTTAAAATTGAGAATTTCAGTGGAATTTCACCATTCATTTGGCTTTTAAGAAATTTTCGAATTCGAAATTGGAAACATTTTGTTCTTCCAGACACATTGCGAATGTCGAAATGAATGCTCAATCAAGCTCAGAAAATCATTGAAACGGCCTTACAATGGTCTTACATTCTGGTGAGCATTTTTCTCCAAATTTTCAAAGGCTTGAATTGTCAAAATTGAGGAACTGAATGGTTTTCTTCAATCTAGTAGAGAATATTTGTCTATTTGCCTAGGCATTTCACAAAATGCCTGATTTGACTATTGGCCTGCGACATATCTCTATTTGACTACACTAGAAGGATTGTGCCTTTTGACATAAAAATATTTAGGTAATCTAAAACTAAATAACAAGAAGAGCTACAAGCATGAAGAAAAGGAAGGAACTAATAATCTTTTCGCTTGAATTTTCATTAGATATGGCATTTAGAACACGAGTGAGTGAATGGTCTTTTCGTCAAATTCACCGAATGAAGAAGCTCAGATTACTCACCTCACGTGAGCTTCATCGCGCGTGCTTTCTGCGGGCGGCCTCTGGTTTCGATTATCTAGCCGCGATTGAGCGACTTTCGTCATTTGGTCCAAATTCCGTATCATATTTTTCAACTTCCGGATGGTGCCTTCGGTAGTGCTCATTCTGTTCAATATCTAAAATGAAAACCGGAACAGTTTTGTTAAACGCTTTTGTGTACGTCTTGGAACAATCGGAAAGATTGATAAGGCAACGTCGCAACAAATCAGACTGAAAAGACAAGGACTGCTAGGTTTTTGGGGATCAAATATTTTGAGGAGGAATGATAGCACTGCGAAATGAAAGTAAGTACTTTGATGGACCAGATCGATGCTTAAAGTCAACAATTTTTTTCATTTTTATTATTTTTACTTTTTAACAAAAAAACCAATCAAAAGATTGTCCTGAAAATGTTCATGACTCCTTTCGTACAGAAATATCCAGAAACATTTCATGGACATTTTTAAGGAGGAACCTCCCTTACTTGCCGACACCCCCTCGAAAAATTCCGCCAGATAGGTCCGGTCACGGTTGCTGTATCACCTTATTTCCATCTCGCGTTATCCATAATCTGTGCAGGCGTGCGTTGATATACGGGCTGTATGGAGCATAGATGGCGTAAAGAGGGATCGGCAACATCACACAGCAACTGTCACAGTGTTACAGGACCGATCTCCACGGCTGCCATCTTACTATCTCGCCGATGCGCATTCAAATGAAGGCTCTTTTCACGCAATTTTCAACTTTTTAGTTCGTGCCTTAATATCCTTTAAAAAATCGGGCAAACAAGTGCACTCTCCACTTTTCAAAAATACTGATATTCTCGGTTTTTATGATTTTCCAGACCTGTTGACAGAGAGTATGGAATCAATCAATATGAATCGATCGAAAAATAAAAACGTGAATTGATCGACGTGAACCGATCGGCATCGATTTGATTGTAACAATATTAAAAAACAACTGTTGTCGATTCAATTGACACCGATTCGATCGACAAAATTCCATCAAATCGCGGGTTTGCCGATCGGTCCATGAATTCGTCGATCGAATCGTTGATGACCGATTCATGATTGTCGATCAAACCACTTCCATCAGTTTACGTTTTTATTTTGCGATCGATTCATATCATGTCGATCGAACCGATACCCTCCCTTTTAGACGCTCTGTATGGGTGTAATATTGACCTTTTCGAGGCAAGCCTGGAGGACTTGGCGACTCTGCTCGGTCTCCTGGATCCTCTGGGAGAGAGCAAGGTCGACGCGATCGCACTGGAGTCGCAGATCCCTGATGCAGTCGATGAGGATGGTGTTGTTGAGGAGGAGTCGGAGCTCGGCCGACTGCTTGCACGCCTCATCCCCCACCGCCAATGCTGTCTCCGTCTCCGCCGTCCACCGAGGCACGCTCGCACCACTACCCCAAGGAAACACCAATCAGGAGACGTCAGTTTAGGTCACATTTTTTCACACAGGTAAAAACTTGGCAACAGTTTTAAAAATTTCTGAAAACGCCCTTTGAATCGACCGAGCCTGCCCCTCAAAACAGGTCAGCTTTAAAATGTTTGAAGGAGGTTCAGCAGAACGATTTTTGAAATTGGTAGACACAACTATGGACAAAGTTATAGACCAAGATGACAAAAGGGATATGGAGGGATCCTATTCTGCCGTGCTAAGGAAAAACGCCGTATGAGCCTTCAGGCGTTGCCAAATTTCCTTAGACAGATCTCTAATTTTCAGGAAAATCTGCGAATACTTTCCTTCCAATTTCTTACATACTTTTGTTTGCAATTTGATCTAAAGTGTCAAAAAATGTCAATGGAAAATATTCATAGCTTTCCTCAAAAATGAACACTTTATCAGAGGAAATTTGGCAACTGTCGAATGTTCATAGGCGTTTTTTCTTATCACGGCAGTATTGGTGTACTAACCTACCAAAGGGATCGCTCGAGTTCCCCATAGCCTATAATTTCTTGTCTATAGCTTTGTCCAGCAATCTCAATAATCAGCTTGCTGGAGAAAAGTACTGGAGCCCGCTCATGAATCATAATACGGACGTGTTTAGATCAAGAGGAGCTGTTGAAGTACATTTTAAATTATTTTTCCCGATAGACTACATTATTTAAATGTTCTTTAAAATGTCATGTATCTTAATGGATCATGACTCGTCCTCAAAGTAATGACGGGAGGATTGCGGGTTATACGATCCGCACAGGAGACACACGTATTGTGCGCTTCGTCAAACTGCGTTTCCACCGCAGTCCACAACGCCTTCAGTTTCGCGCGATACTTCATTGCTCACACAAAAGTTAAAATATTTGCATCATAAATTGCCGCGAAGAATACTTACTTCCAGTTTCTGAATATTCATGAAGTATATTGTCTCGCATTTAGTAGAAAACCTCTTCATGGAAACTGTTAGGATTATCATTATCCAGCTACGGGGCACATAAGTAGGTACGTACCAGCTCGAAAAACATGCAATTCTCATATTCAGAGTTCTACACTATTGCAAAAAGGTTCAATTTTAAATGTCTCGATTAACTCTATGTAATTTACCGACTATATTTGGTATTTACGCACTTTTCGGGGAATCGCACGGATCCCGGCTTGAAAAGAGCGGTGGTGGACTGTGTGTTGAGTCCAACATTGGTAGTCTCGAGGTCGTAGGCCTCTCTTTTGTTCGACCAATCCCATTCCAGTTTGCTCTTGACCGACTCATTTCTGGCCAGCTGCTCTTCGAATTGTCCCAAAGTTTTCACCAGTAATTCCCGTACTTCGTTAATGAGTGAGTACTCCTGGAATTTTCAGCGATTTTATTATTCCGAAACAGGCGGACATCGCAAAATCAAGCAACAAAATAGAGCCTCAGTTATTGTCAAATGCGACGGTCACGAAACCCATTTCATCATACAGCATGGATGCAAGTATCCGGGCTCCACGGATGTCCGTATTGCCTACGCACTAATGTGAGGGCGTTTTGACTATAATGAATTTTTCTCTCTGTAGTGTTCGTAATAATGAGAATTTTTTATGTAAATACACAACGCTAAGGTGTTATGAAAGATACATATATTTAGTTGAGCCGAAGCTTTTCGATCTTTCCAATCATTATCAAAGCTAAATATCACACTACATCAAGCAATAAACTACAAGATAAAATGAAAAATGGGATGCATACCAGAGAGTGAAAAATAAAAAAAAATGGTTAAAAATAGAAGGAACAGCGAGAAGGAAGCAACAAGCAGTCAAATGATAGGTGGGTGATGACAGGGGGAGGTAAAAGTTGGCTTTTACTTCCTCCTGTTATCACCTACATAAGACAGCCGCCGCGCCGCACAGTGTATCGAGCCAATTAGAGAGGTCGGACACGAAATTTTTGACTAAAACTGCAAATTTTGGGGTTTATTTCGTCACATTTTACATTTCAAGGGGTGCTTTCAGTAGAAAATTTCAAGAGGAAACCAAGAGGAAGCGGGGTTAGAAGCGTTTACAGTTTCCAAATTTATTGTTGGACCTCTCCTATGGACTCGATCCACTGTGCGCTGGCTGGTGATAACCATCAAAAGTTAACAATGACCTCTCCCTCCCTCCAAAAGGACAACCCTTTAATACCAAAACAAAGGGCCGCCATTTTTGGGCCCTAAACTCTTCATGGTGCCCAGTGTCCTCCTTTCCCTATAAAAGGACGCTACTTTCAGCATAAATACGTCCAAATAATGGAGATGTTGCATGTGTGAGGGATTTGCGATTTGACCATTAATTCTTATGTAAAAGTTCGCGAGAAACACGATGGTGCCACTGGTTTTCTCAGAAATCATCTCCCAAGCTCAAAAAAAGCTCTCAAAGTGAGGCCAAAATGGAGGGGATATCCCACCCTACCCTGAGAGTCCACCTCTACATCAAGACAAACTCTCCATGCAAAGATAGGGAGCAAATACATTGACAGGGCTGCCCCTTAATTGGGGACTCCAAAACTGAAAACACGGCAATCCTGCTAATGTATTTGCTCCCTATCTGTGCATGGAGACTTTGTCTGGATGTAGACGTGGGCTCTCAGGGTAGGGTTGGACGTCCCCTCCATTTTGGCCTCAACTTGAGAGCTTTTTTTGAGCTTGGGAGTTGATTTCAGAGAAAACGAGTGGCACCATCGTGTTTCTCGCGAACTTTTACATAAGAAGCAACAGTCAAATCGCAAATCCCTCACACATGCAACATCTCCATTGTCACTTATCGAAAACACAGGAAAATGCGGAAACAAGGCTAAAATACAAAATACAAAGGCAGGACGTTTTGGTACCTTACGGCACCATTATCAACTGCTAAAATAGAAATAAAAATAAAAAAGAAATTAAAATAAAAACTTGTTTGTTGGCTGGTAAACTTAAAGGCTTGTTTGTTGTTTATTCTGTTATCACTGCAGTCTCATTTACCAATTTCACTAGGTAACGCCGTTTGCTGGTTTTTATTTTAATTTCTTTTTTTATTTTTAATTCTATTTTAGCAGTTGATAATGGTGCCGTAAGGTACCGAAACGTCCTGCCTTTGTATTTTGCATTTTAGCCTTGTTTCCGCATTTTCCTGTGTTTTCGATTGTCGTTTCCGTTTCGGGCTGCTTTTACATTCTCTTTGTTTTCCACTAATTGTCACTAATGTAGATAGCGGACCTTAGCGAGCTCCTGTTGGACGGGATCGTGGACGAGGTCGGACTCGAGGCGGAAGCCGCGCTGCTTGATGCACTCGTTGGAGATGAGGCCGGCGATGTCGACGGTGGCGATGCAGCGTTTGATGCGGTGGATCTCGTCCTGGAGCATCCGCATCTCCTTCTCCACGGCGTCGATGCTCCGGCTCAGGTCCGTCCTCAGCTTGTGGATCTCCAACGCCCGCCCGTTTATCAGGCCCTTGCACTCCTCCTGGTTCTTGTCCGCCAGCCGAGCTGCCGTCTTCATGTTGTCCGTCGAGTGGTCCTCTACCCTGGAAAAAATCATCGCAACATTTACTATACCAGTGGAAATCGGATACAACGACCCTCTATGGACCGGCCTGATTTTGTCGTTGTATCCGATTCTTGTTATAACCGAAGTGCAAATACACTGAGTCAATTGGAAGTCGAGTTTTTTCTGAGTAAAATCAACCTCTCCGCTCATGGAAGAAAGAATAATATATTTGGGTTAAATTGCACGCCAAACGTCACTGTAACAGTCGCAGTGATATGAAAATATGGCAACCTCAATCTTGATGCTCAGCACAAGTTGTACATACTTTAAACAACATGGTGTGGGAAAGAAAAAATGATGTAAAAGTCTGTGTGGATCATAAATCTCAAAAAGTCTGTAAATCATTAGATCTAAGAGATTCAAAATCATAAATGTAAAAAAAAAATATTAAATTACTTAACCAAATCTTATTATTTATGTTATTAATAGATAATTCAGCTTTATTATAATAATAAAAAAGGAGGGTTAGTGGCTATTAAAACCCTTAAATTAAATCAGTAAAAAAATCTAATCGATTGAGTAGTCTGCTAAAGCCTTTATAAGGCGTAGTTTGACTCGCGTGGGGTTTTGTTTTTCTTGTGGTGGGCAATCCAAAGTCCCATAACCAATGGACAATAAAAACGTTAATATCTTGGCTAGAAATTAATTTCAGTAGTTTTCGTTGCGCGAAATGTGTTCTGCGTGAAATTGTGGTGAAGAATCATGTATCAGTATCAGCGTTCTTAAATTTGTATCTTGTTTAATGGTACATTCAATATAAAAAAGTGAACATAGAGAACTTTCCTAATATTTCTCAGGAAAAATATATTTTCCGGAGAAACAAGGCAACGTTGGGATGCTCATACGGCGTCGAAACACTACATGGGCCTTGTAAGCCCCATTTTTCGATGCCGCGATTATCCGAACGCGAGTTGAATTGTGCCAAACACGGTGCAGTCGGCGTTAAACTCATATTAGCGCCTGCAAGGCTGCAGGAATACTTCTCGCATTGCGCGAAACAGTCCGGTCGGTGTCAGCGCCTACGAGACTGCATGAATACTTCTCGCATTGCACCAAACGCAATGCGAGAGTTATTTGCTAAAACTATTCCACTACTTGTACGGGCACATTGCCGTTAGCTGGATTGAAGGCGCTTCACACTGTGAAGATGACTCGACACTCTACCGCACTCCCTTCCTTGGCTTGCGCGACGCAAAATTCGCCGCAAAATTAGAACCGCGCGTCATTTCTTTAGACGGTCCCTGTCCGGTTTTTACCCTAATTAAAGGGTAAATATTTATCCTAATTGCAACGATTCAGAAACCCGCACGATGTCGGAACGATGCAGCGATTCTGAAACTCGGTTTGCGTAAAATAAATTTCGTTTCAATAAAAAGAAAACCGAACGAACTAAGATATCGCGTCTTTTTTGAAATTGTAATTTTAAATCATTACGGAAAATTCTCAAAATTTTCTAAAAAACTGTGTAGCTATTTTTTTTTTTTTAAAAAAATGATCAAAAATAAAACATGAGGAAAAATGTGCAACGTTATAATCGGAGATAGGAACTTTTTTTTCCTAGTGCAGGCGTCGATATTTGAAATCATTCACGGCAGACGTAACGAGATAACTATTCGATCACGACTTACTTAAGGGTTCTATGAAACCCAAAATTCCAGTATTTTCCAGGCTTTTCTAAATCCGTCTTATAAACTCCAAGCGTCCCCAGAAGATCTGGTCGGATTACTGGCTAAGATAAAGAACTAAACATAGTGGTCAAAAAAATAAATAAATAAATACCCCCCCCTCCCGGCTAATCCGGCCCTGGGCAAAAGATAAAGAGTGGTGGCACGCACGTGTTGATGAGGCTATGAAATTTTGAGTTCCTGATACCTCTTATAAACGTGAAGTACCAGTTACATATTTTTTTGTGGTTTTTTCTCTATTTTTGATTTTTTATATTTTCTTTTTTTTCCCCCAAAAAAATTATTTTTGGTTGACAGTTTACGATGCACCAGACTTATGTTTCAGTTCCTTGGATATTTCGCAGAATCATCAGATTTCGAGAAAAGCATTTGTCGCGGCATTCAGAAACTCCTTCGATTAGTTGAGTATGCACAAAAACATACACAGCGCCAGATTGAAACCCCTCGAACAGTTCTGACTAAGCGCTGAGTTGGAAACGGATAACTGGCAGTGCTCAGGCACCTTCATTTTTGTGCCATGCAATCTTATGTACGTGGTTACTTTGAAAAAAAAAAAATAAATAAATAAGACAGTCCAACAAACGCACAGTACTATTAGAGGCATTGCATTGGCTATTTATTGATCCTATTTCAGCTTGGATGAAACACACCAATGATCTAGAATTATTTTGAACGCTCTGAGTTTTTGGATTGTTGTGCTTGAATGATCCATTAGACATTAGGCATCAGGCATCAGGCATCAGGATCATTCAAATTCAACAATCAGCTCATTCACATTTAACGATTTAGCTCATTCAACACGGAAAAATGAAATTGATGACCTGTAACAATTTTTTATTTAAAAAAAAGGTCAATTACATTATAGTGGATTTTACAGTAAAAAAATGCTAATTTAACCACCCCCGCGGTTAAATTAGCTTTTCACAATTGTAAAATGTACATCTGAAACACGTTGGACACATTTTTTAACAATTTTATTGTTAAATCACCAGTCCATTTTTTCCTCGTGAAGGTTACGAAAACCTTATTCTTTGGATAACCTCGATCGTTCATTTTTTTTTAGGGGCTCAGCGGACTGATTTTTGAAACTGATGGAGAAAGCTATATAGACAAAGATGATACAAAAGGGATAAGGAGGGAACCTATTGGTGGAAGTTAATGGTTGCAATGGACAAAGGCAGTAGGTAATAGACTAACTAACGGCAACCCACGAGAAACCAGACAGTTAGTCCATCATTTTCTCCCTTAGTCCATAAGAACTACCTATTTCAACCAATGGCATGGCTTCATACTGCCTATGTCTTCTTTGTCTATAGCTTTTTTTATCAATTTCAATAATCAGTCTTTTGGGAAGTAAAAACAGGTTTATCTTTATGATGAACTTACGATTCTGACTTGTTGCAACTTTTACAAGAGACCTGCTTGAGATGATCGATCCGCTCCTTCCATTGGTGGACGTCGTATCGAGCCATGGAATATTGGTCCACAACGGGTCTTACGCCCACAAGCCCGGCCTCCGGGTTCCAATCCACCCTTCCCGTAGCCCACGGACCCACAGGCTCCATAACTGTCGACTTGGTCGTCCTCTCCGGCGTCGGCACTACCACGTCCATCTTGAATCTTTAAGCAACTGAAAAAAATGAAAGCTTACTGACAAAATGTTCAAGTATTTAATTCCTGACATCTACTCTGCCGTGCTGAGGAAAAACGCCTTATGAACCTTCAGGCGTTGCCAACTTTCGATCGATAAAACACGAATTTCCTGATGAACTTGTGAATATTTTTCTTCCAATTTTTTTCAGATAATATTTTTCGTAATTTCACCTAAAGTTCCTAAAAATTTGAAGTATAAATATTCATAAGTTTCCTCCAAAATAAACATTTTATCGAAAAAAATTTGGCAACTCTCGAGTGTTCATACGGCGTTCTTCCTTAGCACGGCAGTATTAATAGCATTAAACGAGTTCTCTCTTTAATTGTACATCACCCTGCAATAGGGCATTTTGCAATGAGGAACCACTATCTCTGGCTCTTCTATAAAAGTATATTTCTGCACAGGGAAACCAATGGCATAAATGTTGTTTCTAAAATGAGTCAGAAATAGTGGTTCCTTATTGCAAAATGTGGTCCATTTAATGTTAGAACTATGCGACTGAAAGTTGAGATTCGCAAGGATGGAGCAATTACCTACTTATGGCAGACTTTCTGTTTTTTCCCCCTTTAAAGTTTGCCAAATTCCTCTCGAATAGCCATGTTTAGTATACAAAAAGTACGAAGGAAGTTGATATTTTGTGCAAGTCTGATGACTCTGTTGCTTTTTTTAATTGCCAAACAGGCACGTGCGCGTGCGTAAGCAAACGCGTGCCAATTGGTTGCGCGCTGAGTTGACTTTAAATTTTGCCGCCATAAAAATGATTTAGAATCCTCGGTGTTTGACTCATGGGAAACACGCAAAGGATAATTTGAAATTTTTGCAGCTCAGTACTGTTGAAAACCGAGTCTGGTTGAAACTAAATCCGAAAGCTGAATCCCAAAGAAGCCACTCTAGTCACATTTCACAACTGCTTCATTCGATATAATATTTGGTCAAAATGTTGGACCAAACATTATAATCGAATAAAGCACTTTCATGTAACTTAATACTTGCAAATTTTTTAGCAGTTTGGATACACACCTACTTAACAAGCCCAATTAAGTGCTACTACCAATATGGTACAAATTAATAATCTTGTCACATTGTTAAAAAATGACTCAAGGCGGAAACATTTCACTTGAAGAGAAAACGTTTACTTTGAAGTGGTAGGTAAAACAAATCCTCTAGAACGAACAAACTACATTCATACGCTACGGTGCGGTACAGTGCATACAGCAGAAATACGTACATATGCAGTGGTTTCTTATATTCAATACATAATTGTAACAGAATTGCTTCTTTTTGGCCACACTTCATACAATGGCGCCGCGTGTATGAATGACTATCGATAATATCTCCCCTCATTTGAAGCTATGGTGAAGAATCGACATATTAAGGTGTTCGTTGCAAACACCCTGGTTGTCAATCCTTCTCCATAGGTTAAAATGGCATGATTAATCGATATATCGTGAAGTACGCCACGCTACTGGCTTTATAAACATTTAATGAAAAACAATTGCTTATTTCCCTGGTTTGGGTGAAAATATGCACCTATTGGCGGACGGCACGCGATATCATAAACCGCACGCCACTCAGAATTCTGTTTCCATAAAATTGATACTTACGACTTTATTTAGGAGAGTCAGTAGTTTTTTTTTCCAAACCACAAATAACACGAATGAAAAGAAAAAAGAATGAATAGTACCTAATAGAGAAAAACGCAATATGAAAATTATTTTATGATCGTGGATTTTTATAACAAACTTTCCCACATAAATTTTAAAGCTGAATTAATTAATTTTTTTTGTCTTATGATAACTTTTTATCACTTCGAGGAGAACAAGGATCTAGAAATGACAAATCGAAAGTTAATTTTTCACCAACGAAAAACTATCCATTACTTTAGAGAGTGACAGGCAAGGCGACGAAAACGTCCGAAAAGATTGAGGCGCGACAGAAATAGGATGTAAACATGTGTAACGGGTACAGAATAAATAGGTTATACCAATATTCCACGTAGTCTATTGTGCGGGGTGTCCTGACTGCACATACAAATGAGTCGACTTCAGCCGGGCCCGTCTAGGATACGGATTATCCCCGCGAGAGAGCGCTGATGTCGGATTGTGCCACGCTACCCAGAATTTCTCCTTCAAGCGGGTACGGTGCGTCTCAAAAAGTCAGTTTATTGTTGTACAGAAATCTTGAAAGCAAAAAAGGGAAAGGACCGTATTGCCAAATTTATCGGGATAATTACAATGAAAATGTGAGATTTTACTTCGAATATTGCTCTTTTTCTTGACGATCTGAAGTTGCATAGGGAAGTCAATGAAGGCGTAGCTGCTTTCGAAATTTGCCTGACTAGTAAAATATCCCTTGAACACAATAGTGAAAGCTTTATTCCACCAACTCAAAATTCAAGAAAGTTAAAGTTGAACGCAACTTTTTTTGATGACAATACTCACACCATAGGTTCTCAGAATCCTCTGAAGTTAATAGAGAAGAAAGAAGAAAGAAAAAAACGAAAACGAAACAATTAATTCTGACCCTTGATATTCATTCTTTTGTCGTCACATATCATCTTCATCTAGTTTGTGTGCACACACCAGGAAGAAACTTTTTCATCTACAAATTTGTTCCTTTCAAGGTACATTTTGTTCCTTTCTTTTAAAAGTTTACTCGATTGCTAGCTTTCAGTCTTTACAGTTTCGAAGTCTTGCTGCATTTCATAGACTCAGACGTAAGCAGACATTGACAGCATATTGTGCCTCATTGAAATTTATATTTCTGATCATTAAAAGTTTTAAGGAATGTTGCCACATATTACGCTAAACATTTTGAAGACGTGTCTTTGGTGGAATCACAAAAATTCAGAAAAGGTGTCATGCAATGTTAACCATCTGGCCTTTTGAAGATAGGATATGATAGAAATTCTATAAATGCTGTTTGTCTCTATATTAGCCTGGACACGAATTTTACTATTCTTGCCTCTATATTGCAACATTGCACTGGAGTCCCGGAATTGAGTCGGGAACCACTGCGTTTGATCGATGAAATATTGCTGTGCGTGCACTTGCTGTATGTTGTTTCACCTAACAACCGCATAGTGCAGGCAGAGCTGGCTAGCGTTTCACACCGTCCAACCCGTGCTTCGCACAAATATCAAAGTTCAGGCAGCCTTCACATTTTTTTTATATTTATTTATATATTTTCTTTAAAATAGAAGGTGGGCCGTAATTGGAGCTTTATTGCGTGGTTTTTGAAAATGAAACCAGCCTTTTAAGCAGATTTAACATTTTTTAACGAATAAAGCCAATTCATTTTCAAACGCAGTGATCGCTGTTAGGCTTGCTTCGTCCAAACAAAAGCATAATCCTGCATAAGTGATATCATCCAACCGTCTCCATTTATTTCATCTCTATTTATTATTTCCAATGATTGTCGTTTTCTTCCTCCTCTTTTTCCTGAGCTGTCAATTTTTTGGTTCTGAAATTTCCGTGCCAGTGGTGTTCCGACCACGTTTAAGTATTTGATCGCATCGCGCCTTCATTTTGCAAGGTGCGTAACACATCTTTCTGAGAGCTGCAATAGCTAGGTGTAACATTTTTATGATTTTGAATTTAAAAGTAGGTCTGTGTGGATAAGTATGTATCGCGTGGTAAAAGCTCGCATGACAGCCAAATAAGCAGAACTTTGTACAGCTAAACTTGTCTTGATATTAATAGGTTGAATCTGCTTTTGAAAAGTCTGCTAGATCAGTTGGTTATATCACTTTTTTGTAACATATCCATTTCAGTTATGCTTTAAAAGGATTCCTCACCGGTAAATATTAAATGGTTCTCAAAGTGCAGTTATGTTTATCCGTGTACCTAAAGAGTAATGATGAACAAATATAATGAGATACAGGGTTTGAACCCTCTATCCCCTTTTCCCTCCGCGTCACCATGTGCTTTCTATGGCTCAGTGTTTGGGTTTCACTTTCAAATATTTTCCTTCCTTCATATGCATTTCAGAGCCCTGAGACGGAACAACCGACCGGCGGTGTTGTCATTTTGGACATAGGATTGTAATTGAACCATTTCTCCCTTGAAAAGTGACTTGACTGTAATTTCATCAAATAAATGAACCGTATTTTGTTTTCTTATTTCTTTTTTACTTTTAAAATTTTATTAATTCCTTCAAAATCCATTTCAGCTACCCTTTTTTTTTGATAGTAAAATATGAAGGATCGAAACGAGAGCCGGATAAATCATAAGGTTGATTGCACCGTATTCATGTTCAGTTTTAATTCCTAAAATAATGCATTTCAGAGAAAATTATAAATTTAAAATCAACACAGTGTATACCTTTTATTTCTACAGTGTTTTCTATTTTTCGGCCAAATGCACCAGCTAGCTCCACTATTTTTCACTAAAAACAGTTATTAATCAGAAAATGTTAGTGTTAATTTACTCCGGTAGCTGAAAATAATTTTCACAGTTTGCATGAAGTAGTGCTTACTGCTTACTCCAATAAATAGAAACGCTGATTTTTAATGGTGCATACATTTTGACAAACAGAGACTTTTTTCCCCGTATGCAATCAAAATCGTAGTGTTTTTCCGCAAATCAGAAACTTTAGTCATTCTGTTTTTTTTTTTTAAAACAATTATTTATTAAGATTTTGAAATTTATATGTTTACACAATTATTCAAAATACACAGAAAGGCAACAATATTTAATTAGAGAGACTTAACTTAATAAAACCTCGGGACTGCCTAAGGGTATTACATCGGGGAGTTATTCTGTGGTTGTTCTTTGAAGAAGAAGAAGCATCTTCATCAAAGAGAAAGAATTGTTCACAAAATGACATCCGCGCGAAGTTGTCATGGTCACTCACTTTCACTGCATCCTTGGAAAGGTCTCACCCTCTTTTTCGTGAGTAAATTCCAACTCCTTGGCTCCCCAAATCCCTCTCCAAAGGCAAACATCAGTGTTTACTTTTCCCCGCAGGAGAAGTGCCGTGCAAGTTGGAGCCACTGAAAAGCTGGAAAAGAAGACGAGCGGGCACATAAAAGAACTGGGCCAGCACGGATTTGAGGGCACGTAAACAAATAGCAAGCCGGCGGGAAGCCGTGGGCACCATGATGCCACACGAAGTTATATTTTTCCAGGAGCGATGCGCAAGACTCAATTGGATAACTTCATTTTCCAAGGCTGCTGTGATAGCGAAGAGAGACTTTTAACCGTTTTGAGTTTCACTAATGCCAGTGGGAACCTTCTATCTACTGTGAAACTGCAGGGACGCGTATCTTGCTTGCGGCATTTCAAAAGCTCCGCCCTCATTTAAAGCTTTCCTGGTATTGGGGTTTCAAAGACATTTTAAAAGTGATTGACATTTGCGAGGAATATTATGTGCCTTCGAGCTATCTTACATATCCTGGATTTTCTCAATATGGCATACCCAGAAAAATTATCTGCGACGAATGCCTATGGCTGTTCTCAACTATTTTTAAAGATGATAATACCGATGTCTAAACATGCTTCAAAAGCGCTCAGCCGATGAGGAGTCTTTTTGATTTCAACCTGCCCCTAGAACTCCAGTATGCTTATGGCAATGCGTTCAAATGGTATACAAGTTCAACAAAAAAATGGTGGAGAGGGGCCAAATGCTTCTGATGTCCAAGCACGGAGGACAATAATTTTTTTTTTTTTATTTTTTTATTTTTTATACACTAGAAAAAAAAAACACATTGGATCTAGAGTCCAGACTCTTGAAAACATTGATAAGAAAAACTACTCTTGATTCAATCAGATTTGAGCTTAAATCGCTAGGAAATCCGCTCAAATTAAGAGGCTTGGTTCTTGATCTAAGCAAAAATCCGATTGATTCAAGAGTATTTTTTCTTGTCGGTGCTTTTAAGAGTCTGGACTCTAGATACAATGTGTTTTTTTCCAGTGGAGTGGTTGTGTAGTATTCTGAAAATTGACAGTTGAAATTTTGGTGAGCGAATTCTTTTATCGTAATGGCGCTCATATTCTTTGGGGCACTCAAAAATGCGCCTATGTAGATAGCAGCTGAGTGCTTCTCTATAATACGAAAGTATTAGAGCTTTCCCGCTCGTTCAGATTTTTTTTTTTTTTTTTTTTTTTTTTCATCCTAGCTGGTTGTCATGGTCTGCATGTTTTCATTGGATTATTGTTGATAAGCGGAGAGGGAAAATCGATAGATTTGGCAATGTTTTGAGCCCGGAGCTTGGCCTTCGAGGAGGAGACCCGGGAGCTCTGACACCCAGAGCCGATGCCGCAGCAGTTCGTTTTGAATGGTCAGGAAAATGAATAATGCCCGGGTCACACTTTCACCAGCTCCTCCCCACACCCTTCTCCTGTCTGCAGGGGGCTTCTTGTGATTTGCACCGCGCACTGTCGTAGCCGCAGCCTGATCCGTTACCCACGAAAAGTTGCTCAGACGGAGTGCGGATTCGTGCGATATCTCCACTACTCTACTGATTTTCCTCTAAACAGGGCCTACATTTTTCAGAATTTTAAAGTTTTCTGTTACATACGAAATGGGGATGTTGCATGTGTGAGGAATTTGCGATTTGACTGTTGATTCTTATGTAAAAGTTCGCGAGAAACACGATGGTGCCACTGGTTTTCTCTGAAATCAACTCCCAAGCTCGAAAAAAGCTCTCAAGTCGAGGCCAAAATGGAGGGGATATCCCACGCTATCCTGAGAGCCCACCTCTACATCAAGACAAACTCTCCATGCAAAGATAGGGAGCAAATACATTGACAGGATTGCCATGTTTTCAGTTTTGGCGTCCGCCCTAAATAAAGTGGCAGCCCTGTCAATGTATTTGCTCCCTATCTTTGCATGGAGAGTTTGTCTTGATGTAGACGTGGACTCTCAGGGTAGGATGGGATATCCCCGCCATTTTGGCCTCAACTTGAGAGCTTGTTTTGAGCTTGGGAGTTGATTTCAGAGAAAACCAGTGGCACCATCGAGTTTCTCGCGAACTTTTACGTGAGAATCGACAGTCAAATCGCAAATTCCTCACACATGCAACATCTCCATTATAACGGCATAATTCGATGGCTGAAGTAAAAGACCATGTATTTTCATCGGTGGTACTTGTTTCAATACCCAACTACATTATGCAGTTGCACAAGTACTCTCCCCAATTTAAAAGTTTCGAAACATTTATTTTTTTTAAATACAATTCCAGCCTAAGATATTCCGAATGAAACCAGATGGGAATGTTTGGTGGAACGGAATAAGATTCATGTATAAAGTAGATTTCCTCTTCCTTGAAGCATCTCGGCATCGCTACAAAAGTTACTTTATCGCCATTTCAGTTTGCCTTCAACTTTTAGTGTAGGCAACTTGAGCTCCTATACGTCCCTGTAACTGTCGCCTGGACTACTAGTACAAATTGGCGAAATGAGCTGCGTTTCAAAATACTATAGGAATTCCTATAGCCGGCTAAAAAAGGCTACAGAAAATCATATAGCTGGCTGTAGAATGCGGAGAAAATCATACGGCCGGGCTATACGAAGCGATACAAAAGTATGCATTCGGGCTATAGTTCCTATCGCCTGGCTGTTGTTTGTTCGCCATCGATTATAAACGGCTATAAGAAATTGTGTAGAAATTCGTGTGCTTTGGAAATCATTAAGTTTGATACGGAACCACCTTAAATTTACAAAACACACATTATATTTTCCTTTAATACATCTTTTTTTCATCAATTAAACTGAGAATAATCCATACAGGATGTGCAAACATTTCAAAATCATGAGTTGAATAACGCTGATTCCGCCAGATTAAATATTAGAGCCTAACACAAAGCGGAGCGGCGACGCATTGGCGCCTACAAACCTAACAGGGATACTTCACGCATTGCGCAACGCGTGAAGTATCCCTGTTAGGTTTGTAGGCGCCAATGCGTGTTTCGCGCTGGCTGCTCGCCTGCCACGACGCTTGAAGCAACTATTTCACACCAGAGGTACTGCACAGTATCATACGAAACTGAAGGCCCTCTAATATATTAGTAAAGGCAGACATCCATCAAAAGTAGGGAGCTTTCCTCGCAAAATAAATCAAGATACTACGGCCCAAAAAGAGAGCAGTATCCCAAAAACTCACTAAGTCCTAGCATCCATAATTAGTAACGTTTAGCATACCGACGGTGAAACTACCAAACCACGTATCTCGGTTTGCGACGTCGCAGACTTCCTGTCATACTTTATTTTTTAAATGAAAAACTACTCAACATCCAGTCTTGAAAATTTCTGTGATTTTTCCTCTTCGTGCTGAGAAAATTCTGTGAAAATTTCAAAGAATGATATTGATTTGGTCTACTTCAAAAAAATAAAATGTGAGCGTAGATTTTTAAACACCGCAAACGAGATACGTGGTTTGGTAGTTTCACCGTCGATACACTTTATCGCCTGGCTGTTGCTTAATCGCCATCGGCTATAAAAGGCTATAAGAAATTGTGTAACCGGCTATAGAAGCTATTGGAAATCTTACAGTCGGCTGTAGGTCTATGGTATTTTGGAATACAGACTGCCAATTTTTACCAGGAGTGGTCTAATAGTGGTATCATCGTGAATCAGGATCCAGTCATTAAGAGAGCCGATACTTTTTTTTAGTCTGGTATGTGAGAGACCTAGCCAAGGACTTCATGACCTGACATCTCCTGCATAATCTCCCCTCCCCCTTCCAACAAAAAAGTCACTGGCGGACAATTTTCAGAATTGATGCCCTACCTTTCGATGATGCTTCAGACTTTATTTCTGAACTCTTGATGAGAAATATTTCTAGCCACACCGTTGAGCTTTGACGAAGATATCTCTGAGTACGGTGGGCTAGGATTTAAATTTATGAAAGTGTTAGTGCAATTGCTAAAATACACAATTCAGTAATATATTGTTTAGAGTGTCACCTTGGGATGATACATCATTGTCAAGTCAAGGTTTGCTCCAATCTGTAGCGACTATTTTAAGTCTCCGAAAATCATATTATAGATTCGGGGCGTTTTTTAATTGCTTATGCAAATAAAATTAGTCGTATAGTACTTAAATTATAATGTCGTTGAATTTGGATCATTTCAAATTTTAGAATGAATCAAAGATCTCCCAATCGCTAGTAATTACTATTAGCAGACACATCTAATAATTATAGCTGTATGTTTCGTTATTACAATTCAATCTCACGGTAAATATCGGAGTGTATCATGCTCTATAGGTTCTGGCGGCTGAAATTGCTTTTTATCCTGGCCACTGAGACATTTAAAGCGAAATTACTTGCTTTCCTTTCAACCCAAAGGGATCAAGGCCTAAACGGTATCTAGGTCAGTAAATTTACCCTTATTGCCTGATAACCAAACGTTAGGACTAGATTAAAAGTCCTATTAATATATAAAAAAAAATTAAATTCATAAAACCATACGTGTAATCTGTAGCTTTTTGTGAAGAGGAATGGCCTCTGAATATTCTAGATGACTCATGAGGCAGGTCTTTTGAACTTATTATATGAATGTGAACTTCTTCTCCTGAAAAAAAGTGAACTTAAACTGAAAGATGAAAATGGTTTGAGGCGGTCAGAACCAACATTCCTCCAGTTTTTTGTTCGCTGACAATGAATAAGCACGCTTCTGTGTGACTTCTAGCTCCTGCTTGTTGAATGGGTGACTGTGTTTGAGCCAAACATGGATGGCAACTGGGTCAATTTTCAACGTCAGGCGCATTTTCATGCAAATTGCAGGAGACTAGCCGTTACCGTTTGTTTGAATACAACCTATAGGATATGGCTGAAAAAATTGCTTCCTCTAGCGTGAGGCTCGAGAGCGCATTTTCGCGACCCGACAGATTGTACCTCCGTGGTTAGATTAACAAATTAGATACAGTACTCATTTTTATCAACTTTTTAGCAAAGCTTGTTTTGTGCCAGGTTCAATTCTATATGAATATGGAATTAAATATAGAGGACAGGCAAGCGAATGATGTGTCCCGCATAAGAATAATACGCGCATAATAAATACGCATTTCAACATTAGTAGACCCCGTGAAGTGTGAACGGGTCTTCCCCCCCCCCCCCCCCCAATTTTCTTAAGCAAGTTTAAGAAAGATGGAGGAAGCAGGCATTCAATAACTGGCAGTTTATTTGTAACCGCTACAAAATCCAGCATGTAGTAACATTTGGTAGACTTACAATTATCCTAAAAGAACCAATCTGTAATGCAGTATTTAAGAAATCTTAAACGTGTTTAAGTTAATTTACTTTTTGGTCTTCGGTTCTGATATTATTTTAGATTGTTTTGCACAACAATCTAACATATCTCAGACTAATCATAATATACTACTCAGACTAATCATATAATCAGACACTCAGACATATCAGAGACTAAAAAGTAAGTTTACTCAAACATTGACAATCACCCGATAAAGTAACCTTGAATTCATTCAATTTTTTAAAAGCGTACTCTTATTGCAAAATAGAACGAACAGAAATTCTTGCATGAATTTTTACACTAAAAGACAAAGTTCCGGCTACATTAAAATATCTCGTAATAAATTTGCCAAGTGATAATTTTTATGAAAAAATGAAAGAAAAAGACAGAAATTTTGAGGCGGATTCGGTAATATGGACGTATTTCTGCCAAACGGAACGATGTGCATTAAGACATGAACCCTGAGACACGTAGGAATATATGCTCGACAAGGCTCACGTCATAATACACATAGGTCCGTTTGGCAGAAATATGTCCATATATAGATCAGATTAATGGAGAAACAAGGATGAAAATCCAATGAGCTGGTTAGACGATACTTCCTTCTCCCTTCTCCTCTGCACTCTCATTTCCGCCTTTTGTGTTGATTCACTCATAGCGCTCATTTCCGCATTCTCCCTCCGCTTAAATCGATCTCCGGCACGTTTCATCATTTAGAGGTCGCTACAATGTGTAACATTCGGTACACTAATTTATGTAAATGGTTGCACGAGTAAGTTATCAATTTTTCGAGAGAGAAAGTTCCCTCGGAGGGGAACCGAGTGGCTTATGAACCAACCAACGGGAATCGTAGTTCCAACTACCGGGAGAAGAGGGGAAGAAAGCGCAGTTGCCAATTTTTCACATTCCCTACTTTCTTCGTTTCGAAAATGAATGGACATTGTCGGGCGCTATGAATAATATTTGCCTTACTTTTGGTTATTGATGCTGTCTTGTACTTTTAACCTCCTCCCCCGTAATAGTGTATTGAAGGTTAACTCTGAAAAATTTGCGGCGACCTCATATTGTTTCAAGAGGAATTAGAGGTGTTGAAAACGGATTTGGGAGAGGTTCCAATACATTTTTACGAAAAATCTCTGAAATTTCGGATCAAAAATATCTTTATATTCCATAGGTAAATGTGTATCATTACAAAGCTTGTTCCAGTTTTCGATTTTCAAAACATCGAGAAATCAAATAAAGTGAAATTTGATTTTTTTAAAATTTATTTTTCAAAGTCAGTTCAGAATGTTAAGGTCAAATTTTTATTTTCTTAAATGTCAGCCTTTCCCCCATTTTTCGTTTAGAAAATAAAAGATATAAGGCTTTTCTCATCTAAGTTCTCATATAAAATACTTTCTCGATTCAAGAAACCTGCCGAATTTTGACCAGAGGACCGAAAATGCCGCCCAAAAGGAAGATTTTAACACTATTTTAAGAGCGAAGCCGGTTAATACTTTGGAGTACTTGGGACTTTTGCAGGAAATATTACAGGCAAAAATGTCCTGAATTTTTTCGCGCTTTCTGTGATAGAAAATCGTTGCAAAATTTTTCTGGTCCCTTTCTCTTTTTCGCCGCTTACGAATTTCCCGGTCAAGATACTGAATGCTGGCAACGGCGTAGAAAGCGTCGATAGTCGTCGAGCTAAAATTACTCATTTTTCAATTTTCTCCGAGAGGGTTTCGAGCTGAGCCATTCAATCTGGCAAAACCGTGGCCGCTCGAAAAAAAGACGAAGCATCAGCTTTCGACGAATACAAGAGTGAGATAGTCCGATACGTGGGCCGAAGGGAGGAAGAGGAACAGAGACAAAAGTACAGAAACGTAAGGAGAGCACCCGGTTTAATGACACCTTGTTAACCGCACCATTGTAATGGTAATAAACACGTACGACCAATACGAGAGTGTTGACTCTCCGACGCTGAGGAGGGGTTGCTCCAAGGGAGTGTCTGCCCCCCATTTAAGTCTACAGCCATGATTCCTTATCCATTTTGTGCGTTTGAGGTTTGCCGGTGTCACATGTCACCGTGTCAGGGTTACGTCCAGTGATAGTGTCCGCGGCTTTTCGTGTTTCCACTTTTCCTTTCCGCGCGTTCAAGTCTTTTCCAGTGTTTCTGAAAAGAGGTGAAAAATCAACGTAAATCAAAACGCACGGAGATGAAAATGCAGTCTTTTTTCTTCGCAATACTTTTAAATGGGATTTTTCATGATTGAAAATTCGCAGATCGATAATCGATTGTTTCCCCCTCTCCTAAATATTCTTAGTGTACGTGCAATTGTAAATTTCGCGACAATATCCATTCACGCTCTTTGAATAAAAAAAAACCTATCATTTTGATGTTAACGGTATTGAATTTAATTTAATCGATCTGAGTCTTCTAGGTTTAATGCAATTTTCATTTTGTTTTCTTCTTCTCAATCCCAAATTATTTTTCTGATTACATGTCCTCTTGTCCGCTTTTAAGTCTTGCACAAAAAAAATTCAAGTCATATTTTGTTGAAACCAACCCTCCTTTTCCCCCGTCAGATTAGGAAATAAAACATTCAATAAAAAAGCTGGAAAAAAATCACACTCTTCTTGCCTTTCTTCTACGATTTAAATAAATTTGTGTAAATCAGTTTACCATTAACCATGAAAATTAGTGTCTACATGTAAATTATTCAATCACCTCCAAATGTGATCTTCCAGTAACTGAATGCAACTGTCTTGGCTTATGAACGCGCGATCTTAAACTCAACTGAGTCATCAGCCTAAAAGTAAAATAAAATATTCTCTAAGCAAAGCTTGCACATTTCTCATACATTTTTAGTATGAAAATCTCGCCGGGATGTGTTACTTCTTAAAATGACGTGTAAAACTTGTATAATCTTTTCAAGAAAAATATTCGTGTACCATAGATATTCTTGAGTATTAGTTTCGAAAGTATATTCTATGTATTGATTAACATCTGATTGCTAGCAGGCTACTTTGTACAAAAACGAATTATCGGACTTCATTTTCATCTCCTAAACTTCTTTGAAAAATTCTTTGTAAATTCAAAACCATCTCATAGCTCCATCTACAATTTAAAACATACTTTTACTCTCCCGGGCAGGTATCCAGCAAAAAAGTGATACATTTTTCCGTGCGGATCAAACATGTTTGATAAGCTCGCGTTGGAACTCCTTGCATCCGTAGTGATAGTGACGCTTATACGCAGCGGAACTTGTGACGTGCCGTCAGACTGGCAAAGTGGTGCGGGGAGCATAGCTCCCAGGAGCTTCGATCCGAAGAGTGATGCTGAAAGTATATCCCCCAGGGGCCCCGAGATGGGGGTTAACGGGGGCAGTATAGACCTCAAAAGCTCGGAATCCGCAAAAGAGCGCACAGCGCGGGACTGGTCAACGACCGGTTCGACCGCAGGGAGTTACTACCCTCCATCGAACGGCTATGTCGGAGGTCCCAGCTACGTGGACAGCTATGGAGTGCCTCATTCGGATTATCAGTACCCCAACGCCGGAGCCAGCAGCTACTCTTCTGAAGAGGCCAAACCCAAGCAAAGACCAATCGTACCGCCCATTTTTCCACCTGTATATCAGGGTAAGTACAAATTTTGTCCCATGCATCTTGTCTAATGGTGATTTCAAATAGAAATCAGGCGAAAATTTGAAGTAAGACTACCAGAACTTACCATTGGATAGTAGAGTACTTTTACGGGGAGAATGGCCATCTATTAGTCGCATTAAGATCCTCAGGACCTAAGAAAAGTATGACGACTGTTGGTAGGAGGAGGTGGGAGCCAATGAAAAGGAGCTGTTGCCAACACGTATAAAAAAGAAATAGGGGTTGTTGGATTATACAGGCATTTTTAATTAAGTATGGTAGTACTCCAATGAATTAGGTTACTGATTTAAATTTGGCGGCATTATCTCATTAAAGTCAATTGGAAATGACCACGTGATCGAATAAACTGAGGTAGTACCACAATTTTAGGAGTGTAAAACTTTTTTTCGGTGAACTTTTAACGTTTATTACCTGCTGAACCTGTTGAAAACTCGGCCTTGTAGAGATTTAAGTTGGATTTTCTTTTTTATTTTTTTTAAGTAAAGCACAAAATTGATCTCAGAAACGTGTAAATAATCTAAATATATGGATTTAGTAAAGTTTGCGGTGGAAAAAGATACAAGCACCCATTATTTGTACCTCTGAATCGCTGCTTACAACGTTTCGCCATTTTTTGGATCTTAAGAGCTCGCCAATCGCGCGCTGATCCTTCGGTGACCATGGTCTGTTTATAAAGACAGTCTATCGGAAAGGAGACCACCAGAAACGATGGAAACTAAATACCAAATGATTTATAGTGATTTTTTAAGAATACTGCACCACTGAATGAATCCAACTATCACCAGGAGCATCAGAGTTATGTGAGGGCCTTATACCAATCACAGTTAAAACACGAGTCCTAGATTCCAGTGAGTTAGACAAGCAAGCTTATTAACAACTAACCTAGTTGCCCTCATAGGACCACCTTCGTTGAACAGAAATGCTCTTCACGAGTTAAATACGCGATTCTAGAGAGATTTGTCAATGGCAGGTCAATTGTTTTGTAAAAAGCTTTGTTTTATGCTAGAAATGGACACAAGCCATAGCATTAAAATTGGTCAAAATACGTGTTTTTGAATAGGTGACGTGATAATAACGCAGCATAACTGTAGAACGCTTCAAGTATGGTTTTAGATTAGCCTTAGGTATAAGTGTCGTTATTTTTAGTTTAATAATGCTGTTTAATGGTAAATCCTTGTTGAAAAATGCAGTCCAAATAGAAGTTAGACCATACTTTTCCGCGATTTTTCAGAATAGACTTCCTCACATCGTTTGAATGCAATATTAAGCTCCTTTGGTAAGGTCTAATAAGAACTTGTAACAGGTGGATCGCATCCAGCAAAAAGGAACCAGCATGATTGCAGTGTTGTAAAAATGTTGCTTCTTCATAATTATATTCTAGAGAATCTCCCAGAATAAGAATAGTTTTTTCTTCCCACCGAAATAGTTAATTTTAAAGGGCCTATAGGCACAAGAATATACAGGTGTTGGCAGTTTGGATTCTTCGATATATTTTGTTGTTGAAGAGCTTAATAACCTTGGGTGTCAAATGTTTTAAAGTCTTAGAGGATGCTTCCAGGATTGTTTTTTATAAGTGCAAGAGTATCAGATGATTCAGAATTTTGTCAGTTGCAACATTGTTACACTGATTATCAAAACTGATGAATTAAAAAACAAGCAGTGAACTCCAACACAATGTGTTGATAAGGCGCGTCATTAACTCACACGTATCAACCCCTTTAGTTTTCATTTACAGAGATTTCAAAATAGGCAAAAAGCACAAGAGAATTCATACGATCCAACTCTTCAACGACGCACTTTGACGAGACCGTGTATTGTGAATGTAGAAAGCCATTCGAAAGAGTTTAAGTTTTTTGATCTGCCCCCAGCAATAATTTATCAGATTCTTAAAGAAAAGTGCTACGGAATAATTTAAGCGAAGAAAGGGAAAAATTCTGTCGAACTCCTGAAAGATACAGTCGTTTTTTAAAGGTCATTGTTGGGGCTAAAATATCCAAAGCTCCGTAGTGATAAATTCCGATATATTATTGAAAAGAATTGACTCGGAATATAAATGTTATTGCATTTAATACCTCATGATTTTGTTATTTTAAACGTATTTCCATGCAAAGCAGTTCAACCATGTCGTTGCTTATGTCATTCATGAATTGAAAGTAAAGCAATCTACATCCGAAAATCTACCAATTTGCCGTAAAAAATTGCATAAACTTGATATACCAGTCGATGGCAACTCACTCGTTGAATTTACCAACCAATTTCGTGGGTGCAAATATATAAAAATCAATATGCTATACGTCATTTGGGTGCATTTATTTTTCATGAAACAATAATAATTTCAATCCCGAAAAACCATCAATTTTCCGTATAAAATCGAAAAAATCGAGATGTTGTCGCTCCCTGACGTGAAAATTAGATTCTACGTGGAAAAAAAATTGCCCTTCTACACATGGATATGCTGAATCAGAAACCATGTGTGGACACAGTTAGGATACATAGCCAGAATAACTTTTAAGCGCCTTTAACTTTCCAAAATCTTGACGGATTTTTTTTTGGCCTAAACGCCTCAAGAGACACTGTAGTTAAAAAATAAAAGAATTTTCGATTTTGACACAAAAAAAAAAAATGATCGTCGCACACCATGTATTGTATGGTGTATTGCACTGGTATTCAATCCTTTGCCCCAGATCAAAATTCTTACAAGAAGCCCCTTGCAAGAGGCGTATTTTTTTGTAATTCTTCTCCCAATTTTTTCATCCGTGTATGTAGTTGAATTGCTGCCAAATCTGAGGTCAATTATATTTAATGGTAATTTAAACATTCCTTGTTCCCGCTTCAATTTATTTTTTGTTTGGAGAAGTTTCGTTGATTTCTATCGGATTTCGAATACTGTAACTGTCTCTTCTATTCCGGCCGATTTTATGAATGAGACCTTTTTCAATCGTTTTTTGAACGGAGAGTAAGGAAAAAAATTGCAAAGGTACTCGCAAACAATTTTTTCGAAAATTTGATGGATCCCAGCGTGACGTGAAATGGGTAATCGAGTGAAAGTAATGAGGTCTGACAGTGGCGAGGACCGCGAGGGGTCGCCTTTATGGTCTCAGCTGGGAATGCGACGCGGCGAACCGAGCAAGGAACACGGGACACTACCTGGGTTTTGTGCCTGCCTTGGCACTGTTTTTTGGCCTGATAGGGAGTGAAAATTCTGTATGGGCCCACGGTTTAGCACATGGTCTAAATGGATACTCGAGGCTCAACACAATTGCAACTTACCACTATCCTGATGGCCCGCTATCAGAGCTAGGGGAACCAATATTTTGATAATCATAACGGTTTGTGGAGATCTGTCAAAGCAACGTTTTAAGAAACAAAACGAAGACGTGAAATTCTCGATTCATCGAGGGGCCGACCTGATCAGCAACCTCGAATCAGTTCGCGTCGCTTTCTGCTTATATATGTAAATTTTAAATCAGCGCGTCGCATTCTAAGGTTTTTTTATAAAAAACAAGTAAACGCAGACGTCTTGTATTTCATACACCATAAACAGAGACCGCCCTAGAATGAGAACAACTTTAAATCATAATTATTGACGATAATAAACTTGTTTAACCACGCTTTGAAAAATCTCAGAGTTCGCGGTAGTCAACTTTTCGGTAAGGAACTAAGGGGGACTCGTTATTGTATCGAGTGGGGGTCGAAACGATGCGCAAAGGCGGTATACTACGTATACGCGCCAAAAATGACAGAACTTCTATTCTCCTAATTAGTGAATTTTGTGTTTGGTTTTCATTTTTCTATTTTTTCACGTGCGAACGAATTTCAGCACGACTTGCCGTTCACGTATAATCAGACGTTCCTCATTCAGGTCGATTGCCTATTCATACGGCCGCTCCCGTAGTTGAAAAGCCCTACCAATTCTATTGTCTCCTTCGTCCGTTCTCGCAATTTGCAGTTTGAATTTTAAATCAGATCACGTCGAAATTACTTCTTGACTTTGCGAAACCTTTGGGTTGAAGCGATTTTTCGCAACACTCGATCATCTGATCATTATATATAAAAGGCAGCTTGAGCATTTAGGCCAATATTTCCCCTCACACATTTGATTGTAACTTTTATTTATAATATAAATTAAGACCACAGAGAGTTGTCCTTATTTGGGTCGCATTTCGTAAGAAGGAACCAGCGCGATTACAGTGTTTTCAAAATCGTGCAACTTCTTCTTTACTTTTAAAAATACCTAATATATGCACAGTATTACAATTTACACAGTTATTTTCCTTCAGAGTATACAATCTCTTGTAAGGAGCAAAAACCATTTGCTATTCTGGGAGATTTTTTAAGAAATCATAAAGAAGCAACATTTTTACAACACTGCATTTGCGCTGGTTCCTTTTTGCTAAAGGAGGTCCATTTCTTGTTCCTAGCCCTGAACAGAGTCAAGAAAATCTAACATTAACGCAGTACACATTTGTTGATACTATACAGTTAAATTATGTAAGATCAAGATAGATTTTTTTTTTAAAAAGGAAAGCCCTCTTTCTGATTTAAGGTAGTCTGTTTATGATCGGGAAGCTAGTGACCACCAAAATTCTACCTTATCCTTGCGACTACTCAAAAGTTTGTAATTGAAAGAATGTTTAAAAATGAGAATAATAAACAAGTGGATTGATGAGAAATAAGTAAGATCTTCCCAAGAAAAACAGGTATCTGAAGGGAAACTTTTAGGATTATAGGTGCTTTTGTTAGACACCGGGCCAAGCACGACGGCAAAACCGATTATCTCAGCAAGACTTTCCTTTCGAAGAAGAAGAGCGGAATTTTCCACAGAATTCGCGAAATCTTCAATGACGAGGGATGGACAGGTGTCAGAGGCGAAAATGAGCAAATGAATGGGGCAAGGGCGAGGAGGGAATGGTTCGTGGGAGACATTGCATAAATGGACAAATTAGACGACTCGATGGACGATGAAATGCGCCAATTAGATTGTTTCCATGTTAATTGCCCCGCCTAGACAAAACTCTCCTTACCAGTCTTGTCAAGTTTCACACTCATTCAGTCAATTTTGACGATCGTTTTCATGAATATTTTCCTGTTGAATCGTCAAAAAAAAAATTTAAAAAAATTTAAAAAAATTAAAATTTCGAGTCGATTTATTAGTGTCCATTTATAATCTTCATCTCATCGAATAAGTAAATATATTCGAACACAAGATAGGGCAAGAATGAGATGTCTAAAATCATGTATACCAATTAAAATTTCACGTAAAACAAGTTGAATATATCGGAAACGAAAAAAACTGAAATGAGCGAAAAATTAAAGCCCGCATTGTAAATGGTAAATTCAAATTTCCCGCTTGCCAAAAAAACCATGGTCAAAGGACGTCAAATCAGCCATTAAAAGCAACATGCAGATTAGGCAATCAACTAAAGCAGGATTTCGCACATATTTCCGTCCTTTTTTTGTTACAAGGAACCCTTAATCAGCACACAGGAAAATTCATTCATCGAAAAGTATATCAACATTAGTTATTGCTCGGTGATATTTCTGCAGCTTTCAGTTTTTTGTGAGAGGTGGTTGTAAAAGACGGTAATTTTCTCACTTGAAAATTTTATTCGAGAAAGTTTCAAGCCGATCCATCATATTTTAGGTGAAATTTAAGTTAGGAAACATGTACAAGGGTGCTTATTTTGTACCCTATGCAGTAGTATGCAGTGATATATTCTGTACATTTTCTATCAGTATGAAGTCAGTTTGAATTATTGGCAATGAACTTGTGGCCTTATTACGTCATTAATGGGAAATAAAATGGATCAAATTACTAAAGTCTTATTGGGATGGTTATTAGTAATAATCATACTAGCCCTCATGTCTGCAGGTTTCAGGCAGTCAAGCCGAAAGCTGCATGACCTTGGTTAAGACCCTGGTAATGTTTTAATGTTCATTATGGCAGAGTATTCATCGAAATTATCAGATGGTAATAACCTTCCGACGAATTAATGGCAGAGCTTGTCAACTTGCGAGGGGCAAAAGCTCAATTTTTGAAGACGTCAGTGTGTCTCAGTGTCCTTGCAAAATCCGCTGGCGAAGAAATACGCGCCAAAGTCGCCACACATGACAACACAGCTTTATCTTTCTCTTTTCAATTTGAATTTTTCAGAGATTCTCTCTCTTTTTTTCTTTTCGTTCCCAGCAAACCACAACGGGGCCCATCTTCATAGCACGTGGGCTACTTTCACACTTCATTTACCTTATTGTTCTGTCCACCACGACTGCTCTTTCGATCTCGATTGATTCGAGTCGAAGGCTTTTTGATTTTTTGAGTCCGGCACTGTCCTTTTTTTGTTAGAACTTCTCACAAACAGCTGCGATTTTTTTCACTTTCATTCCGTCGGCCACGCATTGACAGGATCAAAAGAGTGAAGATTCAATGGGATCAATTACTTTAGAATTAACGAAAAAACGAAACAATTAGGTCCCATCCATAATTTGACTCATTCCGAGGACTTTTTGTTAGCCTTTTTAAAAGTTTAACACTATTTCTTAAGCATAAAAAAAGACATCTCATTTTAACACATTTCTTGAATTATTTGCAAAATAAAGTGTCAAACCATAGAACACTTATCTCTTCCTTAACTGTTAAATTCAACGAATGAATAAATAAATAAATAAAAAAATGGGCACGAGGTGGGTGCTTTTTATGTAGCTTTTTTTCTAAAATGAGAATATCAATTTTATACTTGACAATTAACGCTCTTGGCAAAATCACCAACATCCTGTCTCATATAATACATAGAGTCGTAATTCCTATAATAAAGTGAGCTGGGGTCATGTTCTAGTTGACGAGTTCCGAGCCCGGTGTGTGCCGAGATTCGGTCACCTTTTCGATACATTTTCGATCTAAAATGGCGATGGTACGTAATAATTCGTATCATTTTTGTTTACATCGGATGGCCGGGTCCCCGTGTATCGGAAACAATCGATTAAGTATCGAAATGGTAACCAGGAGTCACCGAGGACTTCGAGAGTTGGGAAATGCTTAAAAGTGGCGCCAGCTCCCCCATTTACAATTCGACTCTATGTATTCTATGCTCTGTCTAAACGACACGTGCGACGAACTGCAATCCGTTCGAAGTTTTCCGGAAAATTGAATTTCTTCTCACAAAAGGTTAATTTTTAGAATTAATTTTCAATTTATGAAGAACCACCAACAAAACTCAGCGTTATTCCGAATTTATAGCTGTTTATAATATTGTAGTTTCAACGTACTAATTACGATGCATTTTTGTTTTTCAGGAATGCCGATGACCCCAGTTGAGTGTCAAATGGCGGGATATTCGAACGTCTTTGGAGACCTTTTCCGTTTCGGAGGGCTCATCAAAGTGGGTCTCATAAAAGCAGGTCTCACGGCCCTTGCGGCTGGCCTATTGACCAAACTCCCTCTGCTCCTCTTCATCAAGACCCTTATCGTTAAACTTATCATTTTCCCAATCGGCTTCTTAGTTTTCTCCCTCCCTGTTCTCTTACCTCTTCTCCTTTTCTTCCTCCCCAACCTGATGAAGGACAAGCAGCCAATCATGATGATGATGACACCTGAAAATGCCAATAACAGTACCAACGGTGAGTCAAGAAATAAATATCAAGGATAGTCAGTGTTTGTTGATGCATAAATGAGGGTTGGAGGACAAGGCGCATTTTTGATTTTGATTGATTTCAAGTGCAGTTTTTGATATTTCGAGAAATACGTGTTTGAAGTTACATGGATCTTTAAGATGGAATCTTGACCTTATCCAAAATGAATTCATAAGAAAAAATATTCCACGCTTTTTTAAGAACGCTCATTTTATGCATGTATATCGACTAATTTGAATTTGGTGTGCCATTGAATACAAACATATGTATGATATTGAAAAATCACATATATGAATTTTCAGCGACGTCTAGATGTTCTCATACGTACGTAGTGTTTTCATCCTAACTCTGTTTTGTGAAATTAATAAGGCGAGCAAATAATCATGAAGTATGTCTAAATATTTAAAAGCACACCTACAAAAAGTTTCAATAGCTTTATTCTCTTACTTTGAAGATTTTTGATGTTATTGTGTAGATCAGTGGTGTTACGTACTTTGCGATTTATCGAATGAGCTGCCCCTCACACCTATAGATAAGGATCAATAGACAGGGTGTTCTCAACGAACCCCTTCATAATCGATTCTCTACCATAGCTTCCAATGGGACAGTATCGATAATCAACCATTCCTACACCTCGCCACTGGTGTATATTGAAACCTAACATTCCATGCATATAGTCTATCATTTTTTTATGTAAATAATTAGCAGATTGACATTTTAAGAAGCGATTTTCTCTCATTACTATTTCAAAGATTTTTACTTTTTTTTGTTGAGTGACAAGGACAACATAATCTTTTTCAATTTGGCAGTGCTATATCGACGGTGTGAGTCAGCAATCACATAATTCGGTTTGCAACGTCGCAGACTTCTTGTCGTACCTTATTGTTTAAACGGAAAACTGCTCAACGGCAATTCTTAAAAACTGCCGCGATTTTTCTTCTCTGTGCGAAGAAAATTCTACAAAAACTTCAAGAAATGACGTCAATTTGTTCTCCTTTAAAAAAATAACATACAGGCGGAGATTTTCAGACATCGCAAACAAGATATGTGATTGCAGACTTACGCCGTCGATATTTCTTTTCGAATCCACCAGGAGGCTTCCAAGAAGCGTTCTAACTTTTTACGATTTGTACTTAGCTTAACATTTAAATTGCAACCCCTCTCATCAAATGTTTTCTTTTTTATAATGCTGATTCCCACCTTGAAAGATAAAAACACGAATGGAAACGGTGATGAGGAGGACGATGATCCTATAGAAGGTCGTGTAAAAGCCCCCCAGAGTACAACAACGCTTGCAAGTAGTTGGTTGAAAACCCCCTCCGGAAAAATTCCTCATCGTCGTGAACCTGGTAAGTAAGGTCTGTCGGAAATATGGCTTTGAAATGGATGAGTACTATGAGCCGTTGAAATTGAGCTTTTGCGGGGGATGAAAATCGTAGATTGTTCCCATTTTATTAATTTCAATTGTGAGACGGAACTTTTACAGGTTATTGTGTGTCAATCTTAGGAGCTTTTTCGCGAAGTTTCCATACAGCGTGAGAATTTTGTATCAATTTAATGCCTGTAAAATTTTGGGTTATTTTCTAACGATCATGCGTCAAACTTTCCGACAGACTTTACTTCTCGTAAACGGGGTTATCAACTTAATGAAAGCACAATGGTCTGATTAAGGCGCAAACAGCATCGTGATTGGAAATCATATGCACTGATAAACTAAACCGACGATCTTAGATTCAGTTTTCTAAATCGAAAAGTAAATTCCAAATCCGCGTATGTCATGGTTGGTTAAAAAAAGATAATCATTTTGATTCTCTGCGACGCTTTCATCAATGAACGGATATTTTATTTATGAAAGAATAGGCAATGAGGAAAAAAGAAAGAAAAAAGGTTTATTCTCAAGTGGATCCGATAGTACTACGAAAAATACAACACTAGAATAGTTTTTAATTCAAAGAGCTCTTAACGCAAAAGACGTTTGCTTTTTGATTATTTTTGTATAAAAACATAAAGGCACAGAGTTAGGCTTTTTCGAGGGATCAGCCAAATTAAGTAGACTCAGTATAGTTTGAAAAAAGCGCAGCAGGAAAATGGAAGTGGAACGTTTTTGCAATGAATCATTTAGCTATACCATAATTTTTTTTCTTTTGCAAAAATTTAATTTCTTACACACACACAAGAAAAAAAATAATACTATCCTTTTCCTGGATTGAGGCAGAAAATGAACTTAAAACCACAAGCTACTTGAATTTCTGGATGTGATTTTTAAATTTCCTTTTTAATTAATTCTTTCCTTCAAGGTGGGAACAAAAGACCAGGCACGCGGGACTTCCTGTATAGAGTGTCCGATAAAAATGGCGAAAAGGGATATGAGGACGAATACGAGGAGGAATCTAGAAAATCAAGGGACGCTGATACCTATCTAGACTCAATTCTGAGCACAATTTTTGACTCGCAACTGTGCCTGCAACGCATTGCATGTCAGCTTGGAGTCAGGGACGCGGATTCCAAATATAGGAAGTCAGTTTCGTGGTAAGTGTAAAGCTATTTCTTCTTCTTCTTCTACTAACGACTAGGGCATGGCCCTGTTTGTCAAGCCTTCGAGGGCCGAGCACAAAATATTAAAAATATAATAATTATCTGTAAAGATTCGTCAAGTCAATAAAACAAATAGCAACAGGAACATTCAATCATCTTCAGGAGAAGAGAGCCAGCTTTGTGCCCATCTCTTAGGCGGTCGTCCAGGCAGTCTTTTCCCAGTAAAGCTATTTAAGCAAGCTTATTGCTTTTATTCATCACATGGATTAAGTGGGGACGATTATTTTTAGGATAACGGAAAACGGTCCTACAGCAAGTGAAAACATACATTTACACTATATTATTCTTCACGCACAATTTTTTGACCGATTTGGCAATGGCCGATGACATCGTGCGAGAGTAAACACGATGCGTTTGAAGTGCGAAGTGTCGCACCAAGGCGCGCTACCGTCTAAAAGTCGGCGACTTGTTTGGCGGTGACAAGTTGCGCGCACGCGCCAAAGATGACCGTCGTGCGCTGCTCGCTCGAGTAAACATACAAGTGTCATGTAGAGGGCCCGCGCATGCAACTCATCACAGTTTTTCGAGAGGCTTGCAGCCTGTTGCCGTCCAGAGCTAAAAATTTAAAAAAAAAAATTGAAATATTTTTCAGTCATTTTGTATAGTTCACTGAAAAAAATGTGGTAGATTTTACCAATCTCTGACACAGTGATCCGAGTATGGTATCAAACACAAGACTCTATGGTAGCGTTTCATTATATTATGGCAAGTATCACCAGAGCTCAAGTGAGTACTGCTACAATTTAAATCACACTGTAAGCTCAAGGGGCGACTTAAACGCAGCCGCAAGAAAGTGGAGATGAATAAAACAGTCGGCCTATACATAGTATAATATAGTTAGTAACGAGTTTAAACTTGCTGACAAACGAGTCTTCGCTGGCCCAATTTTTTGTCTCCTGAATCGGAGGACAAAGACAAAGATAAAAAGGAAGAAGAAAAATAAGAAAATGGAGAAAAGAGAAATATATAAAAAGACAACGATTTTAGAATGTATAAATGAGAAAAAGATTCAGGAAAAGTGGATGAAATACATTTTTCTTCAACTTCTTTTTTTAAAATTTTTTCTCTTAATTTTCCTGATGTTTCTTTTTCTTTTTCTTCTTCTTCTTCTTTTCGAATGCATCGTCGTCTCACTTTAAATTGGATTACTTTTTGCAATAAGAAACCACTATCCCTGGCTCTTCCATAAAAGCACCTTTCTGCATCGGGAAACCAATGACAGTAATGTCATTTCTAAAATGAGGCAGAAGTAGTGGCTCCTTATTGGGATTACATTTTGCAATGAGGAACCACTATCTCTGGCTCTTCTATAAAAGCGCCTTTCTTCATGGGGAAACCGATGGCATATATGCTGTTTCTGAACTGAGCCAGGAATAGTGGTTCCTTATTGCAAAATATGGTCCATTGGAAAATGTGCTCCAATTGGATTACATTTTGCAATAAGAAACCACTATTTCTGGCTCATTTTAGAAACAACATACATGCCACTGGTTTCCCTCTGCAGATATGTGCTTTTATAGTTAAGCCAGAGATAGTGGTTCCTTATTGCAAAACGCAATCCAATTAATAAGCGTCCTATTATGTGCGTGTGTAAGAAACGGGTTCATCACAACTAATTGAAAGCGGTAGATTTGAGTCTACAAACATTCGTTGGGGATTATATCTAAGCAGCCGGAAAAACTGAGTCATAAATCAAATTAACGCAGTAAATCAGCGCTGTAGCGTTAGCAAGTGAATATTTTATCGGATTGTTTGCCGCCCGGGTGCGCGGAAGATTTTAAGTGGCTCAATTAACGCACTTTATGGGCTAGAAAATTCTCATATTTTTCCGATCCACACCACTCGTTTCAATTCATCAATTCATCACCGCACCGTCAAAAGATACCTGTCATTATTTATTGAAAATTCACTTGCCGCAAATAGTAGAGCGGGGCACAGCTTGAAACTTCTTTTACCTCAGTGGAAGAAATATCATATTTCTGATTCGTAAATATTGACATCACTATGTTACGAATATGTGGTGCCATTGATATGAGGACGGCTACATCAAGAGAATGAAAGAGACATTTTGAGGAATAATAGATGCAGAGAGAAATTTTTGGAGTTTTAAAAGTGACGATCAATTATAGACGTGTAATTCTGAGGGTACCGTCACAAGATTTTGTTTTCTCGCTAAAGACACTCTTCAAACTCTAACGTAGGTGATTAATTGTAAATTGAAATGAATTTAGTTAATACAATAAATTCATGACCACACATACACAATCGAAAGGAGCCTGAATATTAAAATATGATTAGTCCTTGCAAAATGACCAACCTCATGATCGTAGAGTCGGAAATAAAAAATGTAAAATATATTAATAGCAGGGCCGGATTTAGAGGGTGGCCACATGGGCCGCGGCCCATGGCGGCAAATTTTGCAATTTTTTTAAATGTAGGTATAAAAAAATTACAAACGAGAAAAGGCGACAAAATCTCCACCTCCTGAGAGTATAGTAATTTCTAATTTTGTCGTCTTTCGGTGATAAGAGACAACACCTTCAATTAGCCGAGTAAAGAGAGGAACCAAACACGCAATTTGGCCTGGAACGGCGTGGCGCAGAGAGCAATGATGACGAGGACTTGAGATGAAAAGGAGAGGCCCTTGACGCGGCGATCGGCATGTAACACATATTACCGCCTACAAGACTGGATGAATACTTCACGCATTGCGTCAAACACAGTATTGCGTTCAGCAACGGTCGGCGTGAAACGCATAGCGCCTACAAGACTGTAGGAATGCTTCACGCATTGCGCCGAACACAGTGCTGTCAGTATGTGTTCTTCCATAAATATTTCGTTCATTTCTTATAAATGGAGGGCCTTGTCCACACGGAGATAGGTTTAAGGAACTTAACTTTCGCGCAAAGTTCCGTGAACTGTTGCTAGTAATGTTGATAGGGCGTCGTAAAAAATGTGTCCAACACGATTAAACGCGTATTATGCATCCCTGCTGCACGTTCACTTGATGGTTTTTATTAATGTTTCAAGACGAATGAGAAGGGGGCGGCAAAATACAGGTGGCCCTTGGGCGGCAAGTAGGTAAATCCGGCCCTGATTAATAGAAACATTTTTAAATGATGTTAGAGGATAAATTGTATCGAACTATTCACTTCAATCACGATGGCTACAAAACATCGTTGCATATTTCTCTAACCTTTAACCTTATTGTACTGTCTTATATTCTAAAGTGTCGGCGAGGAAGGAGAAAAGTGACGAAGAAACTAAATTTTGATAAACAATTTTGAAACAATTTTATTAAACTTTTTGTTCAAAATTTTTGACTATGTTTTGTTCTGCCATATTAAGCAACTTTAACTGTTAAAAGTTGTGTATATAATAATAGAAGACATGACAGAACGATAGTAGAAGCCAACCAACTCCCGGCCGATGATATACCTTCGGGTAATTCCGGCGTGTCTCGGATCACAGGTACATAAATATTTAAGAAATCTGTAACTAATAGCAAAAAAATCAAATCTATTTCAATTACTTTTATTATCAAAATGTTTAATTAATAATACATGTAAATACTCTGTTAATAACTAAGTTATTATTGACTAACTAGTAGATGATTTAATTCTATTCTAATATAATCTTAATTTTACTCATTTAATTAAACATATTAACTATATATTAACTATGTACAATACTGAGATACAATAAATAAAAAAAAAAAAAAAAAAAAAAAAAAAAAAAAAAAAAAAAAAAAAAAAAAAAATATATTAAGCAACATTGATGGTCCTGAGGCAGAGACGAGTAATATCTAAAGTACTTTCAGCAAGTCGTGTAATTTTCCATGTTCCATCGAGGATCATTTTATCTGTAAAATGGAAGTATATTCGACGCAGGTGGACATTCTGGATAGCAGGAAACAATTTTATACTAATTCCTGGCCCCGCCCCCCGCCTTTCGGGCGCAACGGAACCAGAACGTTGGCTCTAGCTGGGACTCTTTTGTTGCTATTTGAACGGTGTTTCCTTGTATTTTCTTTCTCAAAAATCGGGCTCCCGAACCAGGCTCCCGGCTACGGCCGCTATTAAAATCAGCTGGAGTTATTTGATTCAGGTCGTTGTTGCCAAACGCACAATTATTCATCATTTTCCTCTATAAATACAGAAATCAGTGCTCACGTGATCCTCGATTTGAAAGACTACATTTATCACATCGTATCTTGCAAATTTATGAACGACCGAATTTCTGGAATAACAATCGACTGGGTTTTTGTAAATTAATAAAATATTGGGTTTCACGCACGATTACATGTCAGGTTATTAACGGTAGAATCGAGGGCTTGAAGGACAAAGCTCATGAGTGCAGTTGTTGGTATTTCGAGAAATACGTGATTCATGTTTCAAAATTACATGGAGCCTTACGACAAAAAGTAAGTTTGAACTCACTTTGCGATGCTCTAAATTTGGATTTTAGTCGTGCATTTTTCACAGAATATACTTTCAAACTAATTTTGGTTGAGTTCATGAATACCTCAATTGTTTCAAAAACTGCTTTTTTGCGCCTGGTTCTCCGATCCTCTGAACTGTTGTCAGCGAATAGTTATATAGTTAGTTAGTTAGATAGTTAGTATATTTTAAGACATTCGGCGTCACAGGCTATTAACGTCTATACAGAGAATTTTGAAAATGAGAGTTTATGTAATTGGAAGTAACTGATATATATGTATGATTGCTTTATGCACCTTAACGCTCATAAAAATGTATGACCTCCCCTATAGCTCCCTATAGGGAGGGAGGCAAAAAAATATAAGGTAATACTAATTGACCTATGACCGAAAATATTTTTTCCGTGTTCCCTGAACATGTCTACCCTTTGCTGAATCTAAGTGTAGAATCGGCAAATATTTGTATCAATGGAAGAGATAGGGGTACTTATTGCTCAAAAACGGAACAATATGGCAACGCAGCCTTGAGCTGCCGATGGAAAACATTTACTTTTAAAGCACCACTCTGTGAGTCATTGGGTGAATTATCAAGTAGGTCGCGAATTTATTCGCACTCAATGGTCTCCTGCTGATGAGCTAGTGCTAGTAGGCCGTAAATCTAGAAAACTGCACCACTGGTATTAGTGGTTAAAGGATAGCGGTTCAAGTCTCAAAACATACTGAAGTATATGTACTTTTAAAAAATTCCTTGAAAGTGTACTTTCGGAGAACTTAGTTACAGAACATCCAGCGTTTTTCTATATTCTTGTTTTTAATATTCATTTTTCCCATTATTGTGTCTGTGCAGGGCGCTGAAGTATCTGCAGACATTCAAAATGGCTGAAAGCAGCCCCGACATTCAAGCAAGACTGAAATCGTACAGGAATGCCTACAACCTGGGTGCTGAGCAAAATTCTACCGAATTTTGCTCTTCAGACGAACGGTTCCCATGTGAAACGCCACATATCGTCCTCAGACAAGCAAAGAGATCGATCACCTTAATATAATGATTTCACTCTGCAAACTGGAACCTTGGGAATACATTTTACTCAAAGCAGTTGAACGGATAATCGCACTTAGTTATCTATCACAAGACTGCAGATCGTGTTGGAGATCTCTATGCTTACACCTTTAAATTCATATTCACATGACATAGATGATATGTATCACCTGAACTTCTTACAATTTGCAATTCAGTCTCCATGCAAATCTAAGGTGGATTTTTTTTATTATTATTATTTACACAGAAGTGAATACACCAAAGAAAAAATTGACATGTTTTTTCTGAATTCCCAAAATCAATAAAAACATTTGCATTTATATCTCAAGCCTTTAATAGCCATCCTAATATAGTGGAATAATTTCAATGATGAAATAGTAACGTATAATTTCGACTGTATGTATTTTCCATGTAATTTCAAAATACTTTGAGTCAGGAAACCTCATTTAAGGGTTAAAATAATATTGAGCACTAGTACGCGATGTGTGGTGGTTGCTAATATATATACCGCATAAACACTATATTATGCTGTGAGCTTCCAAAATAACTGTGAAACTACTTTGCTTTGTCATTTGTGATTACATCACATATTTTTTTCTTAAATAGTTGGCTATTACCGGTTCACGCATAACCTGATCAATCAGTGCTGCTTAACTATAGTAGCTACACCCGAACAAAATAACACTCAGTTTCCATACATGAGCATAGAAAAGGACGCCAGTTAACAGCCAATTGGTAATGCACCGCAACTTTCTCACTTTGTAAATATCTTTGTATCATTAATTTATTTGTACATAAGTTGAATATTCAAATCTGTAACTTATCATGTGCCATTATTTAAACAAATAAATGCAAAACCAGACTTAACTGTGATTTATTTACCCAATTAATTCATGATTTTGAGGAAGCTCGCTCACAAGGAATTGATTTGAAATATCAAGCACACATTTTCTTGAAACTACTTGAGCATTTTTAAAAATGGTGGGAAGCAAGAAAAAGTCTGACAATATTCGAAAAGAAAGGAAAAAGTGAAAAGGAGGAACATTATAAACTACGTGCTGCAGCAACACATGGAAAAAATATAGACATCATAGCATAATACTAGGAAAACTTCATTGATCTGGTGTACGTTCGGTTTTTCCTTTTTCTTTTAGCTTTTGATGTAGATATCTAAAGCAAAAGCTACAAGAAATTTTGATGTAGAAATCTACACCAAAAGCTAGAAGAAAAAGAAAAGACGAAACATGAAAACTGTACTCGCAGGTAACTTCTCGTCGCACATATTTTTTGGCATAAAAGTATAGTACTATATTTAAAGATCATTAGCCACGGTCCAAAGTGTGGTTTTTCGGTGAATTTTCTGTTTAGTGACATCATAGAGAAATGAAGATAAAAAATACAAATGAAGCCAAATTGTTCAGTTGTTTTAATGAGCTAAGAAAAAATTGCTAGTGATCACAAGGAGGAATGAGATACATTTGGCCATTGTGGTTGAGATTTTTCGAATCGTCAGAAATGACCGTTATTTAACTGCCGCAAACTAAAATCTCCAGTCAGATGAAAATTATGTACGTCGCTATGCGTTCTCCGTTAAAAATCTTGTAGTTTTGTGTGAATGGTATGCTGAAAATTAGACCAGTTTAAACTTGTCTTAATGTTGTTGAGTTCAGAGACAATATGTCCCGGAGAAAGGGGATATATATATATCCAAAATATTATTGGAGAAACTTTCGGCCCGTTAGGTATGATGACACACCGCGTTTATTCGGGCTAAAACATCAAAACGCCTCCAATTTTGTATCTATGCAACTCGGACATCCATCAAGCACGAATAGTTGTATCCAGACGTTATAACCAAGGATACCCTGCGCTCAGAGATAGAACAATTAAGAGACCCCGCACAGCTATGATATGATTCTCTTCCCTATAGCATACCGTGTTACCGAAAAGAACAGTAACTCTTAAATTGCCACAATCGATTTTTTTTTTTTTTTTTTTTTTTTTTTGTTAAATTTGTTGTAACCCAATTGAGATAAAATTACTGATTCAGCTAAAATAGCAAAAAGTGTTTTATTTCATCGGTATAGAATTATGGTATTTGAGAGAAAACCGTAACTGCGAAAAACTTGATACTGTTTAAGATAAAGTAGTCGTAAAGTAGTCGTTAAAAATAATGTTTCTTGAAATTCTAAGATATTTGGGATAAAATTTCGAATAAAAATATTTGAAAAATTGGAATTAAAATATTCACAAGTTTCCCCGGAAAATCCGTAGTTCGTCGAGGTAAATTTGGCAACGTCTGGGGCTCATACGACGTTTTTCCTTGGCGCAGTAGCATTTTGCCGTGCTAAGAAATAACGCCGTATGAACATTCGAGAGTTGCCAAATTTCCCCGGATAAAACATGTATTTTTGACCAAATCTATGTATTTTTTTCCTCAAAATTTTCAGATGTTTCAGATTTAATGGCGAACAAAATTCTCTAAAAAATTAGAAGAAATATATGTAAAATTCTCCCAATAAATTCGTATCTTACCAGAGGAAATTTTGGCAACGCCTGGAGGTTCATACGGCGTTTTTCCTGGGCGCGGTACCATTGGTCCCCGAGTGAGTTCAAACTGGCAGAGCAGCAGCATCAACGCTGATTGTGAGGCTTTTGACAAGCTCATGATGTACCCCGAAAACGCTGCCGCCGTATTTTGGAGGAGGGACTCGAGACAAGTGTTACCACCTCAGTTGAAGATTGCCTCCTCCTTCGATTTCCTCTGTGGCTACTTTAATTGTCCCGGTCCTCACAACTACTTTACCAACTGACTCTCCGCACTCGCGGTCAGTTTTTTCAAAATCAAACTGCTGACGATCCAGTGAATTAGAGTCCCTTTATACTGAGAGTCAAGGCAATATGAATCCATTTCTGATCGGTTCCCGTATTTTAGGCTTTCACAGTGTCACAAATGGGAATAAAGATTACATTTTCACCGATTGCAAAGATTATAATCTGGAATGGTCCAGGGAATTACGGGTTCGGCAAGGAACAAACGGAATAAGAAAAGGAACGGAGAAAGGAATTTGAGAATGGGCCGATCAAAGATTACGAAAAACGTTCGATTTGTGTAATCTTTATTCCCGTTTTTGACTCCATGAGGGGGTGTTGTCTTGACTCTCAGTATAAAGGGACTCTACAGTGAACTTCCTCAATGCATGTCTTCGAGAAACTGTCTTCGTGATTAGATTTGGATTGCAACATTACCGATCACTGGAAAAAAAGTCTTGAATTCGCCCTCAAGAATCATAATGTTTGTATTGTTCTGAGAGAAATTCAACTAGAATCACGATAAAAAGAAAAAAAAGAAAGAAAAAAATGGCAGCAAATCCAAATATCATCACGCTTGAAATAATAAATTCGCAATTTCTCTATGCTGGTTTCCAGACAGTATAAAAGGAGAATATTGAATTGCAGATTTTCCTTTTTTGGTGCAGGCAATGGAACATGGGTAAAAAGGTATAAAATAGGTAAAAATAAAAATAACAAATGGAAACCTGTAAGCATTGGTATGTTTTTGAATCAGCCTCTGAAGTATCTCAATTCAATCACGTTGTCTTTAATGATGATCATTCTCTGTACTTACTATGTGAAGAGAGGGAGAAAAAGAGGGAAAAAGAGAGAGAGAGAAAGAGAAAAGCTCCAGAGATAATTGTATGGTATTCATATTATAGCAAAATAATAAAGTTCCTTTTAATTCTTAGATTCTAATTCTAACACGGCAGGAAAAAAATACAAATCAGGGAATGAACGTCCTTGATAAAATTTTTAAAAATTGATCATCAATCAAACTTATTATTAATTAGTGTCTTTCACAGGATATTTTCCGAGCAAAATTTCGACACTAGCATGTAGAAACACTCAGAAAAGACATTCAAAAGGAATGTTTTTAAACCAAGATTTTCCCCAGATTAAGTTTACCTCAGCTTTGGATTCTCCGTCGAGGGAAAATCAAATCAAAGATCAATTCGTCCCACTGAGCGCCATGCTCCTGAGCCAGACTCTCCTTCTCTTCTGCATTTCTATAGAGTCTCCCCTCTTTCTCTCGCTTGAGCACCTTATCTTCGCCTTGCTATATCATCCCCTCTCCTCTCAACTGACATAATTTTCGGTAATTTTTTTATCCGCCGATCTTTCTGCTCCTTGTTTCGGGCAGGACAGTACCAACTCTGGACCAGTCAGGCTGTAAAACCGGGAAAATATTTCGGGATCGGTGGTTGAAAGCGCGATATGGAAACTGTGCGTTCGTTATGATAACACATTCATTAAACCCAAGTTCTAAAAAACGAAATTTTACTTAAAAGAGGAAGTCGACAGCACGTAACATTCGTGACACAAACTGAAGCTATTACTCTTGCGTGCTGTATCTGAATAGTTCAGTCGTTTCGAAGCAATTTGCTAGTGCTAAGATCCGGAATGATTTTCCAGTAGCTTTTTTGTAAAAGGAAAAAACAAAACATCGAAGAGACGCGTGAAAAATATATTTAATTAAAACTCGATAATTTTATAATCAAGAACTTTAAAATGACCTAATCTAGATGTTTCTCTGACGTTCTGAACGTCAGAATTTCGTCTCATCAATTAGTTTTACCGGTTATCGGAGATAAAACTAAAGCATTTGAGATGCTGTGCTCCGTTTTAATTTTCCTTTAATCCTGTAGAGTGTGGAATTGGATGAATAGCATGGAAATGGTGCGTAAACGCGAATAAAATGCTACGTTATCAGCAATGGGTAGTATTTTTGGGCTCATTTAATAAGACCTTAACCCAAAATTTAGTTGGAAATTGGAACTATCCTGGAGTTTTGCGCGTATTGCTGTGCGATAAAATCAGCCCGCGCTGATTCCGTGTTCGTCTATGACAATCTGAATTTCATCGCTGATACCACCAATCAGTCAGTCAAGAGCTGCAAAAGGAACATCAGAAGTTTTTTGGGCCCCTGCCGGTAAGCTTTTACATTTATTTTCCACTTCGAAAGGTATTACTTTCAACTGTTCAAAAATAATTACGTGTTTAACATGACTTAGTATTAGATATTTTTATGGATAAATTCTCATAGAAGATGGAATTTGCGGTTTTACCTTCGAAAAGAGACATAGATGCTATTCTTACGATAAACGCTATCACGGCAGATAATAAGAGCAATCAATTAATTATCATTACAACGGCAATTATTATCCTTAAACTCAGAACCGTATAGAAACTTGAATCAAAAACTATGGTGGCAAGAAATATACGAAAGGTATTGAGAGAATAGTATTAGCAAGGAAGCCAGAAAAATTAACATTAGCAATAAATCTTTTTTTGAGTGCCTATTTCATTTAGCTGTCGGAAAATGTGAAATTCACTGATTGTTTTGAATGGTTTTGTAAGTTTATGCAAAAACCAACTGAGACTAAATTCATTTTTGAAAAATATTTCTATCGTGTTCCTCAGGGACGAAAATGTGAGTTTACTTTTCATGAAAAAAGAGAAAAAAGAAGAAAAAATTCTGTCAAAGCGTCACTGAATTTTAGAATTTTTGTTCACCACGCGGTCTTTGATCAAAAAAGTTGATGCATTTATTTAATTCCTTAGATGTTTATTTTTGACTTATTTACTGCTCACCTAATCATAGCACAATGAGATGCCGGATATTCAAAGCACATGCTTAATTTGCGTTATCACGATTATTCTAAGACAGTAAACATGATTTTTAAAACATATTTGAGTAGATTTTTTATGGCAAAGACAGAACACTATAGTTTTTTTTATTTATTTTATAAAACTGCTTAAATTCTGACAACATGCAATGTCAACTAAGTATATGTTATCCTGGATTTTGGTAATGCTTCTCATGCAAATTATTAAAACAGGGGGATTCGATTTGCAACACTATCTACTTAACTCCTATAGCAGCACACGCTTATCGATCAAATAGACAAGTCACTTGCAAAGAAATCGCTACATGCAACCGCAAAATCGCATCTGCAATATATCGGCACTTTTTTCAGTCATCAGAGTATTAGACGTAGTTTTATCAATAGGTCTTCACATGACGAATAACAGACCGTCCATATATTACGTCAGCACTTTAGAAATAGAGGGGTCTGAGGGGTATCGACTTGTGCTAAGGTGTCTCGCAAAGTGGAAAGAAGGAGGAATTAGATAGGTTACTTAATATCAATTTGACTACATTTTGCAATTTGGACCTATAGATTCTAGCCCGGTTTAAAAACAACGTATGTGCCATTAGTTTCCCCCTGCGTGTTTTTCCAGAAGAGCCAGAATTTATAGTTCCAAATTGCAAAATGCAGTCCATTTATGAATGGCCACTAGTTCTCTCCTAAAAACTGAAGACTTAATGTGAAATAATCACTTTCGACAAAAAGTTCGCGATCTATTATTATTTTTAAAAAAAATTGGGTTTTCTAGAAAGACATTGGTAAATTATTAAAACATTGGTCGTGAGTCTCATGTTGGTTAAAAAATGTTCAGAAATAGCATATAGTAAACTAGATTAAATTACATCGTTTATCACTATCGTAAAGTCGCAAGAAGTTCTAACGATAATAATTGTACTAGAAATCTCAGAATAAGTCAACAAAAAGCAATAGCTACTTACAGGTCGGTCATTTGACCGGACATTATACTGCTAATAACTTGATTGTCGTATCCTCTTTTTTCATAGCGTTATCTTACAAAATATCTTCTCAACTTATCAAATTCTGGCGATGAGACATAACTACTTCTAACACTGTGCTTCAACTGTAATAAAGTAAATTTTTCAACTTAGCGTTTTGAAATCACGATTTAAATGAGAGAATTAGGCCGGTATTACAGTTGCAATTTCGTCTTTATACTACTTCTCAAATTTAAAAGTTCCGTAACGTTCTTCGACCCGTATCCACTTCAAATGGATTGCTCACTAGTTTATCCGTGTATAACATACCTGAAATTGTAAGAATTTTTTTCAGAAATGCAAATGTTTTTTTCCTTATACCCAGAGACAAGATACCCTCCACTAGCCTCTTGGCGACAGGTGAAAGCTTTCACTTTCGGGGATTCAACAGTTTCTTGTGGACAATTATAAGGGAGCAACAGTCATCACCCTAAATTTGGCTGTTGACCTTCCTACATGGTGGATGATGAGCTTTAGGTGACGTCATAAGCCAAACAAGCTTCCTAAACTTTGGCTTATTTGCAAAACGAAACTGCCAACACGTTACTAAACATCAACCATGTAGGTAAGTCAACAGTAGAATGCTGAAGTCCTGAAAGTAAAAGCTTCCACCATGGCCAAAATACTAGTGGAAGGTCTCTTGTCTCTGCTTATACCGGAAAAGCAATTGTATCCAAACATAAATAGGGCCTGAAAAAGTTAATGCATCAATTCCTTCTCATGGAAGCTGAAAAATGTCTCGAGGCAAAGGTCTGAGGCTCCAAAAATAACGTGGGATTTTATCGAAATCTAGGAGAGGGTAAGTGCGAGAACACGTATCTGCGTTTGCGAGGTTTATGTCCAACTTGACTTTTTCTTAGAAAACTAGCATAATGTCTTGAATTTTTTCTCTGTTAGAAGAATATTCCATATCAATGTAAAGCTATAAAGTTAGCTTGTTGCTCTTCGAGAAAGTATAGTAGGAGCGGAAATTTTGAAACACTGCAATAGAGATACGAGGTTTTGCACTTTGGCCATCAATATACAGACATTAAGACTGCATTTTGCAATTAGGAACTGTAAATTCTAGCCCGGTTTAAAAACAACGTATGTGCCATTAGTTTCCCTATGCACACAGGTGTTTTTTCTGATGAGCCAGAATTTATAGTTCCAAATTGCAAAATGCAGTCCATTTACTGTAGTACCCTTTTGTGGAAGAAATAACTGGTGAGCAAGTCCATTCGTATTGAAAGCTCGGTATAATTTCGAATGGTGCTAGTTTACAGTTTTAATTTACCTTGTTCTCCGTTTGAAAAATGTCACATTTTTGCGTATTTGCCTTTTTCCGTTGCCCTGCACGGCAGCCGCTTCCCACGATTGTGCCTGATAATCCCCGAATGTTTGCTGTTCCATGATGCAGGCTTTCTAAAGGATTCCACTTTGCTTGCTTCGTAATTTTGCTATATCTTAGGTAAGTTCTATTCTTCTCCAACTATTCTGCTTCTTGTTAGTTGTATTATTCTTCCTTTACCTTTATACTTTTTAAGTTAGTCGTACGCTCTAAAGAAAAAATAATTCTACTATCGATTAGAATCGATATGGCCGCAGTGCAAAACCTCGCATCTCCATTGCAGCGTTTCGAAATTGCCGCTCTCATTTTATTATTGACGAGATGAACAAGTCAGCTTTACAGCTTGAAATTTATGCAGGATATTTTTCTAATGGAGAAGAAAATTCAAGGAAATTTTTGAAAAATTACATTGACCATAGTTTTCCAAAGATAAAATAAAGCGTGATTGGCAGTCTGCAACGTCGCAAATGGAGATACGTGATTTTGCATTTTAGCCATCAAAATGGATTATGAAAATAGAGTGGCCCTGATCTGGTTTATTTGAAGTTCTACCTTGATATTTCTGTATTGTATTTCCCCGAGAATCGAAGGAGGTATTGTCCTGGGATTGAGGTCACGGGATTTTTCGTTTCTCAAACTATCCAGTATGGATCATGTTTTTCACTATGTATTTGAGAACCACAATAAAGAAGAGTAGAACATTTTAATTCTATGTAGCTGTAACTACCGTAACTGCCGTTACTGGCCTAACTGCCAGGCTGGGTGGTTGTAGAATTCTTCTTTACTTAACATGCTTTCCGTCGAGCAAGTTAATCAAAGTTAAAAAACTTAATATGTTATTACTTTCCAGCAAACTTGAATACAGAGGACAAAAAAATCAAATACGTACCCTACCTTTCTTTACATTAGATTAAATATATAAAAAACGGATTTTTGTAATTTATAATAATAAAAAAAGAAAAAAATACGATGATGGCGGTGAGAAGGCGTGGAAGTAGATCTTAACCTCACAATCTGAGTAAGAAATGTGCACATGTTTTAGCTTTCTGTTTCAACCAATAGGACCAGAATAAATAAAATATCTGTTGTCTTAATAGAATTTCGGCTCTAAAAGAGAATGGAGCACTAGACAAGGTACGAATTTCAGCATTCTGATTCATGTTTCTTAACCAAAATTTCACGTAAAACACGATGCGCACAACGAAAAATACCGAAATCAACTCCTTACGAAGATACTTAATGATTCCTGATGCGTAAATTCAAACCACCCGCTCATGAAAACTCAATACTCTATACGTGATTCACATCGCGCGCTAAACGTTATCATGACAGTCTCTGCGATATAAAAATCTGACAACCTCGATCTTGACGCTTTGGCTTAGCTATAGCAAATTGCTTATAGTTTGAACAATACATGGTGGAAAATGAACATTGGTCGATTGAGAAGCTTGCTGAAACCGTTGTAGTGCGCGATTTGACTCACGTAGAGCTTTGAGTTTCTTGTGAGCGGGCAGTTCAAATTCCTCGTACCCAATGTGAAATAAAAACGTTGATATCTTCGTTAGGAGTTAGTTTCAGTAATATCCATTGCGCTAATCGTGTTCTACGTAAAATTCTGGTTAAGAAACATGTATCAGATTGCTTAAATTCGTACCTTGTCTAGTGGTCTATTGCTATGTCTAAAAGCAAAATCCAGTTCTGGAGGTATTTATTGCACCCAAGCAGGACATTTGCTCCGCAGAGTATGAGAAATTACTCCATGTTAATGGTTCAGCCCCAGGTGCTTCATCTCTTCTAGAAAAAAGTATTATACTTTGTCTGTTTTTGCATGTCAATGATTTCGAATGAAAAATTACGCATTTGTATTAATAAATTTAAACTTCATTGCCAAATTATAACCGTTCATCAGATAAGTCGATCACTCTCAGCGCTTGACTATTCAAACTTCAGGCTTGCATAATATGGACGTATTTCTGCCAAACGGAACTATGTGCATTATGACGTGAGCCTTGTTATGCATAGATTCTTATGGGTCTCAGGGCTCATGTCTTAATGCACATAGATCCGTGTGGTAGAAATACGTCCATATGATTGGATTCATGAACATTTCTGAATTTGATTTAAAAGCGAACAGGCGTCTAAAGAGACGAGTGAGGAGGGAAAGTGAGATGGAATGAAAGGTTAGTTAACTGAGAAAATGAAGAAAAAGTGAACAAGTTTAAAGAGAGCATATCAGAAGAGGAGAGCCAAAAAACTTTAATCTTTAACACTTTTCGAAATTTCATTAAAATCAATCACCATGTATACATTATACATTCAATTTAAGCATTCAATTACTCGTGCAGTATTTTGTAAATGAAAGTTGTTGCTGCAAAGTTGGATTTTATTCTTTTGTATTATTCAAAACGTGTTTAAAGTCAAGCGAGTTTGTTACAATGAACCTCTGACCCAACCTCCATTCCCTCTCTTCCATTGCTATCTTCATGGAAATGTTTCTTTCAGAGTAATAGTAGCTTTTGATGGTGCATACCATACTTAAGTTTAGGCAGCTCGACTCTCGGTAAAAAAAATTGCTTAACGGAAACTCCAGTAACCTGTCCCAAAGTTTGGTCCCTATCACCAAAAACTTCAGTGTTCCGTGTGAAACAAAGTTCTTTTTTTCTGTCCGTGTACAGTCCTCAAAATTGATGATGGCTTTTCAACTAAATTACACTGAAAAAAAGTGAAGTTGATTTTACATTCTGAATGTGAAAAAAGTGTGCGAGAACTTTCAAAATGCTGAATTGAACGCTACAGCAGTTACTTCAGCAATGTCAAGATGTAAAACTAACTGCTGTAGCGGGTATCTCAGCATTTTGTGAGTTTTCGCACACTTTTTTTTTTTACATCCAGATTGTTAAATCAACTTCACTTTTTTTTCGGTGTGCAAGCCTGGATTGACCACTGGTCAACACTAGCTCTTAATTTCACTGTCACGGACCGGACGGATCTATTTAACCGCGGCACAAGACACCGCCCTCGATCTTGTGACAACTCCCGATTCTCCGAGCTCTGTCACTTCCCGGGCATTTTGGAGACATTCGAAAACGAAATGTGTGCAGGAAAGAAAACCCACTCACCCAATTCCGGCTGGAAAGTGGGTTCGAAAGTGTTTTTTGGGGCCGCCGCCACATTCCCGGCGCGGTTTCGAGAAAATCCGACGGCTCATTTCCGGAGTTTAGTTGCGGACACTCGACCGTTTCCGCTTTGATTCGCGCGTGAGGGCCATCATCGGCGTGCGTAAGACGATGCCTTTTTCACTGCTCCTCGTCGAGATTCACTCTTTGAGTGGATATGTCCAGTGTCAGCTCCACGTGGAGAATATAACTGGTCCCAGTACTTTGTGCTTGTTGGTTCCAACGGGAATTTTAGCGTCTACGGTAGTGCATGAGATGAGGGGTCTGACAAGCTTCTTGTTAGGTAGAGTTTGACAGGAAAGGGCGCTATGAATTACCATCTTCAAACTTAGAGATCCTTACACGCAGGGACGACCCTGTATATGTATTTACTATTCAGCCCCATTTCTGTAAATACAGTTAGATTATACAAATCACGGAGGTATTGATCCAATACTTTTCACTTACTTTACTTTTATACCTAGAAAGAAGTCTTCAAATTGTAATCGCGGCGAACAAGCGCTCATAATATGATATCGGCAATGTGATTGAAAATTAAAATATAATTTTAATTTTTCTAAAACTTAGCTTAAATTCGGAACTTAAGTTAGTTTTATCTACTGTATTTCGGATAACTCTCACATACTATATATATAGTATATGAGCTGCAGCTGGCAGCGCACAGCGCATAGCTGAATTTTTACTGCTTTTCTTGTTTCCTAGCACTTGGCATCCGCTCTATCATAATGCACTAGCGAACTTTATGGCACAAAGCTTAAATTATTACTAGCTACACATAATGCTCAAAACAATTCAACATATACGGATAGCATACAGCAGACATTCAACAGCATATACTGATAAGTCTATTCTAAAGAAATAAAATTATCTAGATCGATTAAAGGAAGTGATATCATTTAGGACACAGTGCCCATTTCTCTCTTAGGTGTGGAAATTATCAATAATGAGTTCTTTGGCGAATTTTTGAAACTGCACCATTATTTTCGAGTAATCACAATAAGAATGGAGTCTATGTTTGTATTTCTATTATTGTACATCGCGTTCTTCGCAAATCCTCCCAAATTTAATTAGTTTAACGATATGTTAGCAGCCGGTAAGACATCTGTATATTTTCTCCCCTGAATTTTGTCGATGATTCGGTAAAAATGCAGAATTTATTATATTTCTTGGATCGTCCCTGTTAAATTTTTGAAGAGTGAGAGTTAAGTATGGCGTAAAAAATTCGATACTGTCACAGTACTTTGCTGCATAATAGATGGAAAGTGAGTTGTTACGATGAAATACTCGGTACTTAGGGCGCCATAGAAGAGTTTGGATAATTTGGAAGTCAGCTCGTTTTCGAGGCAGCGAAAGTGCAAAACTGTAAAGCCTGATTATTTCGCGTAATTGATTACTGCTGATTATACCCCAGCATGAATGAATGGATTCATCTCCTTGTTGCCATTTCTCAGACCGTGTCAAACGCCCTTTCTACGTCGTTTTACCAGACGAGTCTAATATTAACTAAATGAGGACAAAAAAAAAGTTTGACTTTGCGAACCGTCGGTGTTCTATATCGGCCGAATCATTTGGTTCATGTGACCGCACACTCGGTTCTACGAGTCAAACCTACAAACCAAACCAAACTATAGAATCAGCGTGGCTGTATAAACCAAGGATACGGCTCTTAGAGCCGAAAAACCGAACGTAAACTCATATGAACGGAATATACCATAGAACATTACTGCCGTAACAGCGAAGAGAGCAGTAAGTGCCTTCTGTATGAGCCATGGTTAGCACATGCTTTTAAGTGTCTTGCGGTTCATCCCAGCATGCACGTACTGCTCTCTTCATTATCACGGCAGATTAAGACACCATACTTACGGCTCATATGACGGAATTTTCTTCTCAGTGTGCGTAAATATGCATTTTATCTTCAGTCTTCCATACATCCGAAAAAATATCACGGAGACGAAAAAAAGAATAAAACTGTCAGCTCTCTTTCAGATAAGGCCCTTGATAAAATAAATCTTTATAAAGAGTTAATTTTAATTATTTTCTCATGTAAAATCGCAAATAAATCATGATTATGCACCGATAAATATTTTATCACTTAGAGCACGGCGTCATCACTTGCATCCTTTACTTGCGCTTTTTCTCTCGTTTCCTACGCTTTAAAAGTATGCAACAACAAGGAAGTATGTTTCTTTGCACAAATGAATTATTTCACGCTACGACAACTCTATAACGCGGACAAAGTAATGATTGCGATCGTAAGATTTACATCAATGAATCAGAGGAAGGACGTCGTCTTGAACGATGAGTAAATACGGACAGTCAAAATATTTGCGAGGTATCCGGTTTTGCGTTTGGAGTTTTGGCGAGATGGTCTTAAACATTTTGCCACAATGAGCGACATGTGACGGGGCAAATTCTCAAGGAAGACCATATTTTTTTAATATTGTTTTGGGCTGGTAAAATCAACATGTAAATTACCACTGTTTTTCGTTTCATTTCGTACCTCCGTTGAAGTTTCTCTCCTTATTCTCATAACTTCATAATTTGATAAAGGCTTCGGGGAACTGAGATCAATTTAACCTCGCTATAATTTCCTCATAAACCAGAGAAAATGACTGTCAACTCTTTGCGTGATTCTGGTAATGTCCTCGGTGCCTTTGCATTTTTGTCAAAAATATTCTATTGCTCGCTGATTCCATGGCCGCCATATTTTGCGTCAGAATGGCTTTCGATCAATCGCACCGATTATTCATATGTTTTTAGGTACTTGTCATTTTTATCGAATTCTGAGATTGCATTTCTGTTATCTCAAGACAGAAGAATTTACTTACCGAATTTGACAAACTTTGGCGTAATAAAGGCAGGGGTTTTTTGTACATTTTGTTCAAGTAAGGATGTTGCGCTGCGCCTCGGATCTGGATTTCTTTTCTATCCTTGCGTTCAAGTCTCCAATAATTTTCAGTAGAAGTTTTGCATGAAGTCACTCTTTTTTAGCATTCACACGTTCCACAGAGGGATGAGAAGCTAAGATGATGCCCAGATATCCTCTGTAGGTAACGTGTAGGCTGATTATTTAAAGTTATAGACAAAGCGATAGACAAAGGAAGCAAGGAAAAAACAAGTCACCCCTTTGGTTGAAACGGGTGATCATTTTGGAAATGGAGGACGATGGAGTCCCTTGTGGGTTGCCTTTAGTTTATCTATTTAATTTGATAGACACAGCGATATACGAGGAAGATAAAGGGAAAATAAAGTGATCCTATTGGTTGATCAGATTGGTTGCTTTGGGCTGAAGGGGAAAAATTATGAAATAATTATAAAGGGTCTCTGGTGAGTTGCCGTTAGTTGGTATATTCTTTACCTCATACATCCACTGCATACACCCCCTTTTACCAGCTTTCCTTCCGCTCATGAGTTTTTTTTTTTTTCTTTTTTCTTTTTTTTTGTCAATAACATTTTTATCGATGTCAACAATCAGCCCGCTAGACTGATGGAGTAAAGTCATCTAAGATTTTCCAGGTGCGTAGATTCAGTACCGCACCTCATTTTCATTGTTCACCGTGAAAAAAATGTAAAATTCCGGTTTTTTAGGCAGAGCAGATCCAGCAAAGCGAGTTTTTTAACCAGCGAAAGCTGAAAATTCCCATTGAAAAAAATATTCCAAAATCAAAAACGATGAAAAATTAATCAGAACCGTACGTTCTAATTTAAAGATATAATTAAACATGTAATAAAAACAGGTTCACAAATTCAAGGAACATGAGTACTTGTAGGTGCTGTATTAAAATATGGAACATAGTCAAAAGAAACCGAGGACGTTTGCTATTCGGGCATGGATGCTTAAACACAGAAGCTGGAACACCTCTCCGGGGCGCGCGCCTGGAACCCTCCAGTTAAACGCTGCTTGCGGCTACTGCGGGTTAAATGGCCTCTCATTATTCGCTCTGGTGATCTTAAACACTCTAAACGACGACACGTTCCTTGAACATTTGCCAGGTTGTGTTAATGAAACTAGAATTGAAGATCAAAACTGTTAGATCTTTCGCGAATCAAAACTCTGAACACGGGTCTTACGTTTCAGACGAAAAATTGATTAACGCTTATCAATACTATCGTGAACATTACTGGAAGCCACTTTGCTTTTAGAGTAGTGTATCGTGAGGGTAGAATAATCTCTTACTTTGTGGGCAGAAAATGTATACCGACTGTTCTTTGGAAACATTTCAAATGTTTTTTTTTTTTTATCCACCTGGAGCTGGACACGTAGCAAGGAATTTATCACGAAGGAGGCAAACGTTTCCCATGGGAGAGATGGAAGTCTGAGCGTATAAAATCCCTAAAAATTAAGATGATCTTTGCAAAAACTAAGGGGAAAGGGAGTTCAGATCTTTTGGGGTTTCCCTCTTAGCTACACCGTTTAACTGGATAATTACTTTTAAGTAATGTACGCATTACCAAAACACTTTAAAATCAAGTATTATCTTGCTCAAACACGCTGCGGACGGAGACGCTTCCTTCGTTGCACTAGATGTCGGTATGTCGAGAACTACAGTATCAAAACTTTTGGCTAAGTCACATCACCATTCATCTTCCTCAACTATTTAGTCATGAAAAAAAGTTATAGGTATAAGTATATATCTTTTGGTTAGGTAACGAAAAAATGTAGTATAATTGATTAGGATATGACTGAAATAAATTGGCACAGCTTTAATCATAATTTGAAAAATTCGAAAAAATGAGTGAGAAAAAGAAAAGTACGGGAAATGATTGACCCACTATCTCAACATACGGACATGAGCACTATTTGCAAGATTTGAAACATTTTTTATAGATGCCGAGAGACTTGTATTTTTTACCCGCGAAAGTTTTTCAGTGCATTTTTAGGGAAGAATTGCGAATTTCGGGTGGAAGTTAATATACTAAGTGCATTGATGGAAGGGGAAAAATGGGCAACTTTTTATGGTATCTTGAAATTCCTGCATTAATTACTTTTCCTTTTTAAAAAGTTATGAGCATATTTACGTTTTAAATTTTTGCTGTTTGCTTCATAACACACACAGAACAAAACTTAACTTAAAAGTGAAAATAGGTTTCATTCAGAGAGAAAAAATGTCATCGCAAAATTTGCAACTCCATAAATTAAGATACGAACTTTTTGACATTAATAATCGGCATTTCCTTTAAATTTTGAACAATTATGTGATCAAAACCCTACTATTATGCAGGGTATTGGACCGTTGCTATTGCGTTCACCAGCAAAATTAACGCAAAGCTTTCCACCAGAGAAGCTTTTGCGATGCCAAAAACCAACACGTGATTTTGGTCACAGTTACGATAAAATCGTCATTTTCAACGAATAAATTCCATCTCAAGGTTGGATAATTTAAACTCGATTGTAGCATAAGCTACTATCACACTTACAATTCTGACTGTATATTCTGATAGTGTGCACATGCGCAAAGACTGAATTTTTAAAAGGAGGCCACCATCCATTTTTCTCGCGATTGTTAAGGTTAATCATATTTTATCAACATGGACAAATATCAAACACATGGGCCCAAAGATATCAAAAATTCTTCCTATTTGTGCACCCCGATACAAATGAATGTTAGTGGTCATTAGATTCATACAGATACATTATCCTCAAGAATTCTGACAAAAAATACTGGATTTCTGTCAGTTTTAATCATGCATTCAATCACGTTTACCATCCACGCGTTCAGAACTGAAAGCTTTCTGCAGTATTTGCTACTAAATATTTTGGGGATGCCCAAACCCCCTGAAGGGCTTTGAGAGGATAGGGGACTCAGGCGGCTAGGAGTCGCAGAGCGCCAGAGAGTGCTGCGAAAGCGGCTTTTGTGTGGTATATTCTGGGGATTGCATATAATTTGTAGAAATAGTGAAGCCAATGTAAGGCATTTGCGTTATCCATTTATTTGATTACAAATACTAGAGAATCCCCTAAACATTAACATTCTTTTTTACGCGCAGAGTAAAAATTAGAGATTGTAGAAAATACAATCCTGGAGACCCACCGAATTTTTCATCTGAGTGTAAAAGTACAACAGCGCGAAAAACTCTGACCACAATGACAACACTGTACCAGTGCAGACCACGCTCCAACCTTCACCTTCATTTCCCTCCCACCATTTTAATTTAATAACCGGTCTTTCTTCACGTAATTCTCACCCATCTGCCAGGCTCTCCAATTTCCATTTCTTTTCTTTTCTTCTCGGATCGGTCTTTGCGCTGATTTGTTAACAACTGCAGACCATGCGTTAATTGTTCGGTTTGTCGCTTGAAACCTGTAATTGTTGCTTTTGTATCGCTCGAGATTTGGTCGGCGCGGTCGTTTTTTGGGGTAATTTCGTTCTGGAATATTGATTCTGCCCATAAAATCAGCCACATAAAATCAGTAACGTTCGTGTCGGTCGAAAAGTCTTCCAGGAAACCAATTTTTAGTTGAACAGAAAATTGTAGGTTAACATTGATAAAGTCAAAAATGGACCACATTTTGCAGTAGGGAACCACTATTTCTGGCTCATTTTAGAAACGATATAAATGCCATTGGTTTCCCTACGCCGAAAGGTAGCTTTTGCAGAAGCGTCAGAGATAGTGGTCCCTCATTGCAAAATGAAATTAAATCAATGCCTTAAAACTAAAAAGGCTTTGTAAAGAAATTATGGTTTCTTTGATAGAAATTTGTTATTTTTGTCAATTTGCTCGAGTGTGCAAATGATTCGGTTGGAAAAAAAACAAACTTTTACACAATAAGGGAAATGTGTTTGCTCCTCTTCTCAAACTGTATCAATATTTTCTCATGTTCAATACCATTTGAAAATGAAACCCTTTTGAACATAATGTGTATTCGATTCTAATGAGAGACCGTGGTCTCAGCATCACAACTTCTTGACCTCTATTTCTTTATTTGTTTTTATTTTCCTTTTCTCTTTATTTCGCGATCTTTTCTTGAAATTTGAGCCACTAACCGCACGCTACTTCATGCCTTATTATTCACCTCTTGTAAATGTCCTTTCTTAGCATGCTGCTAGTGCTTTATGTAAATTTTTTATCTATTCATTTCCTTTTTAATTTCGTGAAATCTGCTTCAAGTAAGAGCCGTTTAAGCGTTTGTGCTGTTTAGATTCGAGGGTTGCAATACATAAATACACGTGAATGGATTCGCTTTTGCCCCCAGAGAGTGCCCCACCCCCAGGGAGCAGTCATTTTAGTTTTTTCAGTAGTTTTTCCTTTTGATCGAACCGTGTGGTTATTTCCTAACATTTTCATGCTGTAGTAGTTGCACATATAACAGGTGTAATGAGTAAAAAGAGAGGGGGAGGGGGGGGAGAACGATAAGATAGTTAATTCACTTTGCTGAAAATGAAAATCGAAAGTAAAACTAACGGCTCTCTTCGATTTAGTGATACCAGCTCGCGTCAAAGTATTGATAACAGGCAACTTTATTAAAAGCTAAGTACATTCATCATTACTGCTTTCAAAATAGAGGCATCTAAGTGCGTACTATTCTCCTAGATCGGGGTAAGGCTAAATGATCTGAGATCTAGAGGATCAGGGTTTTTTTGTAAAAAATTGTTCGAAAATAATCGAAAATGCAAGATCAGACACGCCCCAAAGGAAAATGTGCAAAATCTATGATCCGGCTCTGTTTCTGTAGAAACTTCTCAAATATTTCGAACAACTGTACTTAAAACCATTTATAATACTGGAAAAGTATAATTTTTCCCCTTTAATATCGTCCTTATATAACTTATGTGACGTTATTAATGTTGAAATATACCCGTGTCTATAAAAATAGTTTTATCATATATATAAGCTCCGAGGCCTCCTGAATTTGCGTATCTGGCTTAGTTCAGCGTTCTACCGGGCCGATTTTCATGCTTCTTGCGGCTATCGACAGGCAATTGTCTCTAGATGAGCCCGCTACCCAGGTTTTTTTTTTTATATTACGTGGTAAAGTCGCGAATTCTCCCATTTAAGCAATGTAATTTTTTTATTTTTTATCATAGTTCGATTGAGCGTTTTACTGGGCAGATTTCCATGATTTTTGCGATTATTGACAGGTGATAGTCCCTACATGAGCCCGCTGTAATCAGAATTTGAAAATAGGACCCAGGTTTTTTTTATATTAGAGGAGACCAGAAAGCTTAGAAAGGGGGGCAAAATTTGAAATTCCCGCCAATGAAAAATGGCGGGAATTTCAAATTTAGTGGAAAATTGAAGTAAGCGGGAAATTTCGAATCTTGGTCTGTTAGTAGGGTAAGGAAATGGAAGGCATGCTACTTTGCTACAGACTATTCAAAAGCGACGAAACGTTCCGTTCCGTTTCGTGTAAGTCTTGGCATGAAGTTTGAAATAAATGCCGATTTTTTCATTCGACTCCTATTGGTGCAATTGCTCCCGGCCAGAGGGAGATTGGATTAATGAGAGTCGGGTATGAAAATCTTTACGTTTTTTTTAGTCGTTCTTTTGTCGACGCGGGCCTAAGAGAACGCGAAGCGTCCTCTGGGGGTTGGGCCGCGTAGCGGCCAGGAGGCATAGCCCCCTAGTTATCAACTGTGCGGTTGATAATAGATCGTGGGGCCGTCCAACAAGACAGAAAAGACCTAGGATTATGCCTTGGAGCTTTCCCAATCCACCTCAGCAGCAACATCAATCAGTCGATAATCAGGCTGAGAAATCAAGAGGAATAGTGTTTCTCTCAATCTCCGTTTCCACATATTAAGTAGGGGAAAAATGTGATTTTTGCTTGATCCTGTAAAAAAGAGTATTGGATCATGGAGGAGAAATCTGTTTGATACTGTTATCAAAACAGATACATCAATATTCGTATGAAGACTAATGCCAGATCAGCCAACCCAACAATATAAAGATCTCAATCAATACTTTTAAAACAATCGCACATGTCAACACAAAAGATGGGACCAGTTGCAACTGGTGCGCGTGTAAAAATACGTAGTACAAAATTAGGGCGAAAAATTTGAATGTTTGAGATCATTTACACCGATGGAGCAAAAAATATTTTTAAAATTAAGAGAATAATATTTAATTTACACAAATTGTAATAATAAAGAAGGGAAGCGCAAATGCATTGTATCTAACTAAAATACATCATATCTAAATTGGATTGCATTTTGCAAAAAGGAACCAGGAGCATTGCAATGTTGCTAAGATTGTGCAACTTCATCCATTGAAATATAACTATTGAAATCCTGAAAAAATATGAAATTTATATGGTAAGTTTTGTCCTAAATTTACAGTTTTGAGCAAGTAAAATAGAAACTGTTTATAGATAATCAGGTTTTTTTCCAAGGCAAAAGAAGCTGTATAATCTTAGCAACATTTCAATTGGTCCAACAATTGGGTTTCAATTGGTTTCAACATTCAATGGTTCCTTTTTGCAAAATGCTATCCAATTGAAGTATATACTATTTGCTATCAATTTTAAGGGATCAATACTATTGACCGATAGCATCGATATTGTGCAAAGTAGGCACTCATTTATTTGAGTCACTATTCCGGCGGGTGAATGCATTGCTGTCGCAACGTATAACGATAGCGCCTTGCGGATACAACTATTCGTGCTCTGTGGTTGTCCGCATTGCAGATGCATCAAATTGAAGGCACTTTGGTATCCTATTCTTCTCAGCAATGTAGAGCACCGCGCCGCGCTGTGTCTCGCGACTCGCCAGCCGCGCACCGCGCCATAACTTTATCCTTCAAATCCGACATTACTACATTATATCTAGCCTTGAAAGTGTTTACCTATACATGACAGTTCACAATGCTAATTTTTAGCTGTGTGCTATTTTTAGCTATTTTTTTTAATGTTAACCTCCTATAACTCAAACCCAAATATTTTGGCTGTCGTAATACTGTCATATCACTCAGAGCGTCCGTCTTCTGACAACGAAACTACATGTAATTCACTCTTCAAATAGCTTCTGTGAAAATATTAAATTTTCATGTTCCTATGATTATTAAATAGAACCCGTACACCTAATTTTATGATTTCTGATGAACGGCATTCTTGAGACTTTGCTAGTGTGAAATCATTTTCGGGACATTGTTGAGGAGAACGTTTTTGCGTCTATCGAACACCTCCAGAGATGTCGGAATGGGCATTTTAACAAAGCACTGCTACCAACGCTTATGTATTAGTTTCAAAATACACTGGGAATCGGAGATAAAACAAGTGGCAATTTAGTCCGTACAGAGTAAACATGTAATGTGACGACGTAATAATCCTCTGCATCACTCGAATGGATAAAGCCAAATCGATTGGACTACATTTTGCAATTAGGAACTACTATTTCTGCCTCAGATTAAAAACAATGTACGTACCATTAGTTTTCCTGTGCTCATAAGTGTGTTTATAGATGAGCCAGAAAATTTATGTAAAAGAAGTCTCTGTATCAGCATCCTAGCCCTCCACGACACCTAATCTCCACTGCCCCGTGTCGAAGCATAACCCTAATTCAGTTCCTAATTGCAAAATGTAGTTAAATGTATACTCGTTATAAGGAATTAGCGAAAGTTAATCGAGTTGAATCCATAAATTTTATTTGCTTGTATTTTTTGGCATAAATTTAAGGAAACATAACCCTATAACCTCTTCACGAAGACTTCATATTGTGCTTTATAAATTCTCTGTAGGTCGAGCATTATTTATTACATTTTTGATATTCATCTTTTGTATGTTACAGGTTTCGAAGAAATAAATGTATGGAATCCCGCAAGAATCCATCATGAAGATTCGAAGATTAAAGAATATTTGACACTCAATGGACCGATAAAATTTAAATCCCCCGAATGATGGTCACGCGTGGAGTGACCTTCCGTGTCCGCATTAGATTTTTGTGCGTTTTTGTGTTCGAATACGCTATTTTGAGCGCATTCTCTTTGATCACCGATGACGGGAAAATAAACTATGACGTCACATCGACACATCACACGAAAAAAGAAATCGGAACTTCCCCCGCAGTAAACGAGACTGTTAGTCCAGGCTCCAATTTCAACATGTCGAAATTCAATGTGGCATCTAGGTCTTCACGTGATGAAGTAAAGATGAATGGAAGCACGTATTTTCCCGATGCAACTTTCCGTAATTTCAATGATTCTGGTCCTTCGAACCAAACCGATGGCAGTAAAATGACTGTGCACGTTTACAATTTAAGTGAAAATAAAATTTTTGAGCCGCAAAAATTGCCCTTGGACCGTCAATTAATCATATTTTCAAACAGAACACAAGATAGCAAGCGAAATATACTCCACAATAGAACACACCTGAATACATCAATAAATGATGCCGTTGACTCTAGCGAGAATTTTAAAGATAAGATGAAGCTGTCACTGCCAGAACTGGATAGCAGAAATTGAAAGATAGAGAGACCGCGCTAAAAATTAAAGCATTTCATCCTTTTTCCCCCATAAATAATAGCAGATTCAATTTTAATATTGAGGCTAGCAAAGAAAGTGATAAGTTAGTACCAATCACGATAACGCAGTCTTCAAAGCGTTCTGATGATATTTTTAGCTTAAATAATGTCTCAGAACAACGAATTAGTGCGGAACCTAATAACATCACCGAACTATCCCACGAAAAGCCATCAAAAATTATTTCACCGATTGCAAAAGTACTCAGGACAGTGAATGTACAGTCAAACAATGATAGTCGACCAGTTAGTTTAGAGTCAAAATATGAGAAAAATCTGACCGATTTGGCGTCTATAAAATCGTCTAAAATTCTGAATCTGGAGTTAGAGAATAATTTTATATCGTCCAATTCGAAGACAGAGAGTGATATCCACCCAATCAAGGACCAACCTGAGGATCGGTTTAAATGGTTTGATTTGCAGCCGAAGTTCAATCTGAAACTTTCCGGCTCAGACCCAAAGAACGTTATCAAATTTTCCGAGCCTCACTTCAGAAATGACACCGAGTTGGCTGGTTTAAAGCCTAGAAGTCAGATCGAGGATCCTAGTTTTTTAGAAAAACGTGATAGTAATTCGATTAAGTTAGAGTCGGCTGGGACGCTCAACGTAACCTCCAGTGGAAACAGCACTCTCGATAAAATAACCAACCGTACAAAACTGGTGGGTCAACAAATCGACAACGAGACTGACTCGATGACATTAAAGTTAAATGTAAGCCCGAATTTCGAGAACGAAACTTTCTCGAACGTCAGCCGACGACGCGGCAAGGAGTTCATCTCAGAGGAGACCCTGATGGAGTCCCGAAACTACAACTACGACCCCGCGTACCCCTCCTACGCGCAACCCGTGAACCCAAGCGGCTCCGGCGAAGAGGCGTACCACCCGTTCGCGACCATCACTCGCGAGTCGGGGTGGTACCAGGACCCGACCTACCCCACGCTGACGACCGCCAAGACACCCCGCGCCCCGCAGTTCCCGGTACCACCCCACCGCTGGCGCCTGCCGCTCTGGTACCGCGCCCGCCTCCGCGGCTACCCCAAAGACGAGCCCTTCTACGACTACCTCGAGGACGAGGAGCTCCAGCGCTGGTCCCAGCCCACGGCCCCCGCCTCCAGCGTGAGCCCCATCCGCCCGGAGTTCCACCGGTACCACGAGGGGGGCGGCGGCGGCTACGACTACAGCCCCTCTTACGACTTCGCGCATGTCCATGAACACGGCGGCCACACTGAGACCACGAGCAAGTTCGATTTTTCAAAAATCGGGCTTCTCCTCTTGTTGAAGCTAGCCATCGCCAAGCTCAAAGCCCTCGGTGCGCTCCAGATCATGTTGCTTCTTCTCCTGAAGGCCAAGCTCCTCTTGGCGATGATGGCCCTCAAGTTCTTCATGGTCCTCAAGGCGATGAAGCTGCTCAAGTACCTGATCGCGCCGCTGCTGTTCTCGTCGCTGTTGCCGCTGCTCATGATGATTCCGATGAGTCTGCTGTCGGCGCTGCTCCCGCTCCTGATGAACCTCAACCAGATGCAGCCGGATGATCCGGACCCGGTGGAAGACCTTCCGGATCCCCCGGATAATGAGGAGCCCGATGAAATGGGCGGAGATACGCCGGAATCTGGCCAGAGGCGGAAGAGACGGAAGCATCATAGAAGTCGCGCCTTGGGCGAGATTCAAAGGCTTCTGCGCTCTGAGGATTGCCTCCAGAGGATGGCCTGCGAGCTGGCCGCCAAGAAACAGTTGGCCATCGTACCGTTTATTGTTGCTTGGTGAGTAATTTTTACTTTCTCGCTCCCTTAGCGTAGAGAGGAAGTATTGTCATCCTCCAAGAAAAAAAAAAAAAAAAAAGTTGAAATTTCATCATTTCTGGACGTTTTAAGGTCCCAGGAGTCAAAATAACCATACTTGAAAAAATGTGTGTCCGTCCGTCCGATGTCCCCCAAATCTGTGTACAGCGATATCTCAGAATCTATCTGTTCGATTTCATTCAAAATTGGCACAGAACACCATATCTATGGTCTCTCTATGCACGTCAAACGATTTTGGGGTACGCTAAAATTTGGGGGGGGGACTAGGGTCAAATTGGGTTAAAGGTCCATTTTCAGCAAAATCACAGGGAAAGCTCATTTTGAGGGACTGTAAATTTTGAAAAATGCCTTTTTTTCAAATTCCAACACCGCAAAAAAATTGAAGTTGATTCAACATTCTGGATGTAAAAAAAGTGTGCAAGAACGTACTGAATGCAGAATTACCCGCTACATCAGTTACTTAAGCATTGCCAAGATGTAAAACTATAGCTGCCGTGGCGAGTATTTCAGCATTTTGTAAGTTTTTGCACTTTTTTTACATCTAGAATATTAAATCAACTTCACTTTTTTTTCGGTGAACTTTTTGAATCTCTGAATGCCGAGAGGGGATATGTCCCCAAGACAACATTTATAGGGGATACAAAAAATGTATACATGTTCTCAGAGTGAATACAAATTTCAAAAAGGGAGAATGTAGAGCGGATCTAGAACTAGAGGTTTTGGTTTGAAATGATTCTGCGATACTATTATTTTATATGGCACTGGCAGTCATTATAATTCGATGGATCTGTTTCTTTCTGAATTTACAGAGGGTTGTAAAGGGTTTTTTGGGTAATCTCTCATGCAAATTAGATTTTTTTGTTTTTTTTTTACTGAAAGTATTGCGTACAATATCAATGATTATTATTGCAAAATATTTTTACTTAACTATTTTAATATTTAATGATTTCCTTTCAATCCCGAGGTTGGACTTTCAGTAGCTGGGATTTTCTCAATTCGAAAATCGCGTACCAATGAATGTCCGATTCGGCATAGGGCCAGCAGTGCCGTTTAATGAAAGTTGGCAATACTGTTTTTCTTCCATCTGAATGTGTGTAACACAATCGATTCTTGGTGAGGCAGCTTACCGCACCTAAAATCGATATTATTTATGGGTTTAAATGAAGGAAAACAGTGTTGCCAACTTGCAAAGGGGGCCAGTCGTGGGTAGCATTCAAGAAACTATGGTGATCCGCATCATATTGCTTTAAATTCTTTATTTTTCCCCCATTTTACCGTCATTCTTCGCGCTTTTCCCCAACTTGCAATAGACATGTCTAATATTCGCTCTTAAGGTGTATCCAATGCCAAAGAATGGAAATTCGTGCTTAACTAACAAAATCAATGTAAATAAGCATAGTATTTTGGACACAGATTTATTTTCAAGTAACAAGGTGGAGAAATGGTGCTGGGTCCACACCATTTCGCGGGGAAATCAAAGGCAAGACCTTCCAAAAATTGTAATTGGAGTAAAAAATTTTTGACTCTACAATTTTTGAACTTCTTGGCTTCGATTTCCCCGCGAAATGGTGTGGACCCAGCACCATTTCTACACCTTGTTGTTACATAGGTACAGTACTCGGACCACTTCTAAGTGTGTTTTTTTTCTCATTTATTTTTAAGAGAATATTTTTACGAAGGCAATGCTGCTTTCGAATGCTGATTTTCCCACGATAAATTGCTAAAAGTTCAGGGGTAGGGGGTTCCTCTAAAAGATTGTCTCCTCAACCTCGTCTTCTTCAGTTTTCCAGACAAGATAACGCAACTCTATTTCAACGTTGGGAATTGTTCCATTTTTAAAAGGAAACTGCCCGGCATTTCCAAAGGAAAACTTCACTAATTTTTTTTAATAAAACAAATAAATCGTTTGAGTCACTATACTTGGAATGGAAATACGTCCGACTGTCGGAGTAACAACGTATTGTATCACAGAACCCACTTACGATAAAATTGATAAGAATTGCAAGGGAAAAAAATAACTGCATCACAAGCCTCACCGACCGGGGTAGATGAAATATCGTTAATATGGGTAGTGCTAAAAAAGGTCATTTTAAGTGCTCATTAAATAACTTCCTTTATCAGCTCATCAAATGGTCGAAAGAAAAGAAACAACAAAAGCAACTCACCGATATATGCCACCCCACTTCATTGCGTTAATGTACGAGTAGAGTCTCGCCGCTTTAAAATCAATTTAATTTTGTCTCTAGTGAGAACTGCATTTTTCTCTTTCTTACTTGATATGTTCTTTTTTACATTTCAGGAGTTTGAAGAAGCTCGCCAACATGTTGCCAATCCCCATTGTGAAAGAGTACGCAAAAGCTTACACTAATGGCCGTCAGATGAATCGGTCTTCTTCAGGATGTTCCTCTAAATATAGATGCAATTACCTCAAGAAACGGAGTTGAACAGAGACATACTTGAAATACGTTTTTCTTTGAGAAAGTAAATTATTTACGGGTGTGCAAAATTAATAAGTTCTCTAAAGGGTAGAGTATTGTCATACGGCGGAATTGAAGTGACGTTTGTGTCAAATTGTCAAATTTATGCTAGTATATTACTTAATTTCAGGTTTATAAAATACTTTATGCATATGAATTCCTGCATGGTTGCGATGGAAACACCAATTTTGCTGAATGATTAAGGCATACGACTTTACTACAGAATCCATAAGTCTCACTCTGTTTGCTGAAGAAGACTGTCTCATTCTTATGCAGAATTATGATTCTGAGGCAGAATTTATAGTCATTTTGTGATCTGAACATGGTAAACGTAGTCACCATAATTATTTTCTTTTTTTTCTCTCTTATTTATTGATTGTAGCTCATAATCCTGGACTGGAGGGAATAGGAATTTGCCATTGAGACAAGTTTAAGATACACTAATGTGAGGTTATTTTTAACACATTCACGGCCAAAATCCCTTCAGCAATGAATGGATTTCCTTCTCAGATTTAAATTAATATTATATCGAAAAGTGCGTTACATCTATTCTCGTGGACTTAATGGAGGTCCTTGTAATGCAATTGAATCAGTGAGAACGAAAACACACCAACTCGGTAACTCAAAAATGCTCAATTTTTATTAAAGAGAGTCAGTTTTCATAGAGGTCATTGAAGTTAACGCATCCGTTCCAATTTGGATCTATAAATTATCCTTTAGTACTTGTCTCTCGGCTCCAAAAATATTTTTCTTGTGCTAATTTCTTCAACTACTGTGCAGTTTTGTGTGTGTCTTGATTATTTTCATTTTTTCGAGTTGGTGTGTTTTCGTTCTCACTGATTCGATTATAGTTTGCTTTTTACTTCTTCTTTGGAGTGAGGATTTAAATTTACATTAAATTTTAGATTTGCAAATCCTCTTATTAAAGTCCTCTTATTAAATATCGAAACTTGTCACACCATTATAATGTTTTGCACTCGCCAAACGGGTTTGAGTTAATGATCCGTTGCACACCTTCACTAAATATTCCGGTCCCACTGATGTCAAAATATTGTGCGCTTCGACAAAGCTCCTGCACTTTGTAATTTAAAAACAATCAATTTTTCACTGTGATGCCTCAGCCACTAAGAGAAGTTTCATTGATCGTAAGAAAACATGTTAATTATAGTGTAGTAACGTTGCACAAAAAAGGATATTTATTCTTGAACGATGTAAAGAGTAAAATTTAGCAGAAACAAGGTTAGAAATGTAAAAGGTGCGTATTTCCATCGATCATATTTGAGGAGTTCGTGGTCTGCGCGTGTTGCAAACACAAACAATGAAGGCACCCTGACATTGTCAGGCGTACAGCGCAGCGTGAAGATTTTCTCAGTTTATTTTTATTTTATACTAACGCCGAGATAAAATTAAGTTTTTAGATAACTTCCATAGTTTTTTCCGACTAAAATAATATAATGGCATCAAGAGACAATTCTTACAGATCATAACTGACGGGCATCGAGATAACTGGTTTGAAAGATTCACCACCGATCTGTATCCATAGAATTGATGCTTTTGAAGGACTTCTAAGGGCTATAGTTCTTACTTTGTCTCAGGTTTATTCTCAAGACAATTAAGATGCGACAAACCGTTCTTGTTATTTTTATAAACTGTACTAAGTTTAAGTCAAATCGATGAAAGTGTTTTAATGCATGGTCTAATTCTTAGGAATGTATAGTTAAGTAATTAATTGTTCCAGTTACGTTGAGAATAAAATTTCTTTATTTCGAATGAACAAGTATCTGTGTGTTATTGAAATAGTTTTATCATTCTAACGCACCTCTGATGATTAGTATAAATACGTTTGTATAGTATCTACAATTTTTTCAAACCTTGAACACCTTAAAACTTCAGAAAAGTGTGGTTTACCCAACCTATTACGGTAGTTTAAGCTGACTTGTAAGATGATTTAATTTTGCTTTGAAATGAAAAAATACCTTTGAATACCTTACTTCAGAAGTACCTTTGAATCAGAAATTAAGAAAACTCAAACATAATGTAATAGACTTGAGGTTTTCACTTAGTTAGTTAGGTAGTTAGTTTATTAATTATTGTTCTTTGAACACCTTCGGCAACTTAGGCTATTAAAATGCATTTACAGAATTTATAAAAGTTGCTATTAGAGTCATAGCTACAAATATTTGTATGTATATCCTCTATCAATTGATCGTACCGTGGATTGCATTTATCAAACATCAACCACTTTGATGTGTAAAAAAGAGAAAATATAAAGAAGAAAAAACCTTTTAAATTCTTCTAAAAAGATTATAAGAATGTAAATATAAACAAATAGCATTAATTATGTACATCGCTCAAGTTTGAAATGACTTTTGATTGTTTTCATTTTTTTACAACTAAGAAAACGTTTACTGAAATTATAAAGTAAAGAAAAACCTAAGAAGCAAAACCATTTTAAAGACTGTCCCAAATTACACAAAAATTCGTCAAGTATGTCACACATTCTCGTTCCTGATGAATCAATTGAATTTCCATTGCAGTCAAGAATTATTATTTTTTCTTTTTTTCTTTCTTTCTTTTTTTATAAATTTTGAGAACTTAGCGATTTCGCAAAAAGAAATGAGCCCCATTATTATATCCAAGAACATTTGAAATCTTCCATTTAACATTTTTTACAGTCATCTTGCTGAGGTTAATCTTTTATTAGGAGTTATGTTTTAATCAGAAGAGGGCAACCAAATCAATCAATGTAACATTTATTCTTAAACATTTCTGAAAATGTTGATTTTGCGGGCTACCCAGAACAGGAAAATTCTGACAGGAAATAACTTTATGCCCACGTTATCTTGCAGGCTGCGACGAGTGCCTAAGGAGCTTTACATCAAGTCATGTAATCCCGCCTGTGTCTGTCGGAGGACGAAATTTGGCGAAGCTGAAGGATGGGTGTCACGTTAACACGGTGGCGATCGCAACTGAACTGCATCGTGCTCAAGTGGTCGATCCTGAACCTTCTGTCATCCATGTCGGCCGAGCTTACTTTCGATAAAGACGAGAGCGCCACGCTGGTTCCGTACCCACTCACGACGCAGAAAATTGTCACCGTCCTACCCGAAGTGGTCAAAACTACCACTGATGGGGGCTTCAACGAGGGAGCAGATGTCAAAAACGGCACCGTGAAGGTATTTTTCATACTATTCAAATAGTTACGGCACTGTCGGTAATTTTGAGGTTAGAGGGCTGGAAACAAGTTCAAAGTTAAGCTTCAAAGTGGTGGCTGTTTAGTCAAGGGTTGCGCATTGATGCGGTAATCGATGGCGCAACACTTGGCTAAACAGCCACCACTCTTTAAAGCTTCACTTTGTCACAATTGTAATAAAACATCACTCTATATAATTTGAATTCATTGGTTGGCTGCCCTTTTGGGCCATAAAAGCTCCATGACCTAAGGACTGGAGTGGACACACGTTCAGAGTGGAGCTTCCAAGTGGTGGTTGTTTAGCCAAGTGTTGCCATCGATTACCGCATCAATGCGCAACCCTTGACTAAACAGCCACAACTTTGAAGCTTCACTTTGAATGCGTGTGCAGTCCTTAGGTCATGGAGCTTTTATATGGCCCAAAAGGGCAGCCAACCAATGAATTCAAATTATATAGAGTGATGTATTATTACAATTGTTAGGACTCGTCGTTTTTAAAGCACGTATTTGACTTAATTTTTGCATAAAGTTACTCATTTTTGCGGAAGAAAGCTCACTCAAGAACATTTTCGGCTATCTTGGATTGATATTGGAATCTGGAGATTGGCGGTGACATTTTTTGAGTTAGAAGATTGGAAGTGACATTTTTTGTGTCAGAAGATTGACTGCTCTTTTAGGCCCGTAGAGCTCCATATTTCGATGTATCCTTACTCTCCTTACGTACCTAGGTATTCTAGTTTCGATGGGACCCCTGGAGTAACTTTGGAGAGAATGGTCACTGGAGGATTCACCCCTGATTGCCTCAGCTTGTGTCACACGATCAAACCTAGCCGTCAAATGGACGCGTTCACATCCCGGTCACATCACAGATAGGTGCGGGCCGCTGGTTTTTGAAGAAAAAGTTGCATGCGCACGCCAATGTAAAGGCTAGGTGTGATCGTATGACACTAGTTTTTGGCTTTATAAAGTGCTTAGGATAAGGAAATGGCGGACTAAGTTTGTAGATCATTCAAATGTGCAGATAATGAGGTTTTACTTGCTTTTACCTTGAAATTGACTCAAATCATATTGAGGGTCATTCCAGGGTTGCAATATGGACTCAATCGATACGATTAGTTACAAAAATAACACAGCACTGTTCATGGCTTTAATTTTGCTGACTTTTGCATGGAGTCAGAAAATGAATCGGTGAAATTTTTAGTCATGAATGCCGAAGTCGAGTCTTCCAGTATAAATAAAAATAAATATAGCGGATATTTTGAACGCTGGAATGTTGTTACGTGTTTTTACCTGGGAAATGACGAAGACTGGTGCTCCCTTAAACTTATCAATAAGGAAGTGTTCTTTGCCCGGAAGAAAAAATTTCCAAGTGTTACCGGAGGCTCAGTGAGGGTCCTTTCGTCTCTGATAACACGGATTAATTTGTGAATGCCGCACACTGAATCGAGTCAATTTTAGAGATCGGACAAAATTTGAAAACTTTAAACGCTTAAAACTCCGTTTATACAAAACTTCGAGGTTCTAAAAGTGATTCCATATTGGTTTTCTCGTGAAATTCTTTATAACAGCACCCTTTAAAATATTAAACGTGACAGAATAAACATCAAAATTTTCAGTTTTAGCCAACAATTTCATGTTCGACCTCTTTAATAAACTCGATCCACTGTGTGCCGTTCTTCTAAAATACATTGTCTTTGATCGGCTCCTCCTGATTGGTCCTAAGCTCAAGCGGTTGTCACAGAAGCGCCTCGATGAAGAGATCCGAACTCGCGTTGCCGATGGGAAAGGTGGAAAAAACCCGAGGAAGAACCTGAAGATCATGCGGACAAATTCGACGCTACCAACCCTGCAGCGTTTGACGGCGGCGACGGTGGCGCGGCGCCGCGGGCACAAGAAGAAGCATTCGCAGAGGGGCAATTTGGTCAACTTCGTGCAGACGACCAAAGAACTCACTCTCTCCGGCGAGAATGAGTCTGAGTCACGGAGTTACAACTACGACCCTACTTACCCCGTCTACAACTACCAGGCTCCGACCGAGTCTGGTGAGGACATCATGTCTAACTTTGGCATGGTCAAGGTGAGAAATGCTTTTAGGTAAATATAGACAGTTTAGATATTATGGGGTAAAATTGTGGAGAAACTGTAAAAATCGAATAATTAACGTGTAAATTTAGAGAAAAACGAGGTTGGAGAGAGTAGATTCAGCATCTTGATCAGTTTCATTTTAAAATCGAAGAGAATTCTTTTTCCTCATTCCACCGGTTAAAAAGATAAGATCGATTCGTAAAAGAAGAATCGTTACTGTTACAATGCTCATAGTGGATCTCAGATTTCACTTCCTTTCCTAGTTGCAGTTACAATGTTACCTTTGCGGCATCAAATACTCTAATTCCGGTAACACTGCAGCATAATCAGCGGGACCGAATGAATTGTTGCCACAAACGTGACATTGAGACTACGACTAGAAAAGCGGGTGAGATCTGAAATCCATCGCTGAAATAATATGATTATTCTCGTTTGCAGGACATGTGGGGTGGATATCCTGAAAGCGATTTCCAGAGTCCGACATTTCCATCGTTGACGACAACCTACGCCCCGAAAATGGTGCACAGCTCATCGCCTCCTATCCCGGATTACTCGTTTCCGGATTGGAAACCACCTTTTCTTAATCCGCCGCGATTCCGACGACCTATGGGTAATTTAAACTAATTTTCATTAACTTTTCAGAGGTTACAAAAAAAATTCTTGACTTGTCAATGGTTGAAGCTTTCACGTTAATAATTATTTGATTCATAGCACGCTGCATTGTTTATCCCTGCAAATACATAATATAAAATATAAATAGTATAACATAAAATCGGCAACCAATTCCATAAAATCGTGTTTTTACTGATTTATATAGCCTTCCAAAAGTTTTATAATCTGCAAAATGGCCGGCGGACACCCAGAAGTTCCTTGGAGTCAAGAGAGGCTCTGATTATGAGTCTGGAGGGGCATCTGTCCTTTATAAGGGCAATGGGCAGCTTTTTTCAAGGTTGTGTTACATTCAGCGTTTTTAAGTATAATTTATAATTACATTTTACCTATTTGGTTGCTGTCGGCTTTTGGGAGATAATTAATTTTTAAAATTCATTTTTGTGTGTGTATATTTGTAGGTTTAGAAGAGCCTCCTGTTTACGTGGACTACGTTGATGACACTAGAGTTATAAATCTTGATGGTCTAGGCCGGTATTGGCCCCCCGGGCATCCGCCAATCCTCATACGGACGGGCTATCATAGGTTGGCAATATTTTTTCCACCACATTCATACCGTTAAGTAGAAATTGTTCAGGGAGAATCAAACTGTCGAGATCTATTTTAATTTTAAGAATAGACAAGGAAGTCACGCGCCACGGTAGACTCTCTCAGCCGAGCCAATACAGAGTACATTGCTCTATACTTTTTATCTAATATTAAATAATATAAACGTTTAGAGTTTGAAAATAGGAGTAAAATACTTCAACTTTTAACTCATCTAATTTCGACTAGAGAGCCCAAATTTATTATGTCCTCTTTCTACTCTTTTCAATCATCACTACAGAATTTTTGACTTGTTCAAACTTTGACATTCAATCAGCTAGAACGAACAATACTAATTTCCATTTCCTCTAGTTTGGAGTTCTTCAATTTATCGTATAGGTACTGTCCAAAATTAGACAGAAGTATGAAAATGGTGTAGAAGTTTCTTCAATAGGGACCTGCAATATCTAGAAATATCATAAACAAAACAAACAATAAATCCGAACTGGCGAAAATCGACATTGACTTTTGCTCTAGCTGTTTTAATTAATGGAATGTATGTTTTGCAGCATTTCATTCAATCAAACATACTTTACTTGCGCACAATCGGTTTAGACCTTGTAAAGTGCTCGATAGTCTCCCTTTTTATCAGTATTCTAACTGTCGGATCCTTTTTTTCGACCAATGAAGGTACCAAGACGAAGATTCGATCGAGTACCACCAGTTCCGGGACCACGAAGAGCATCATGGAGGTTGGGATATGTCAAAACTGGCCATGATCGTCCTCACCAAAATCGGACTCTTCAAGTTGAAGTTGTTCGTTCTGCTCAAACTTGCTATATTGTTCTTCTTCAAAATGAAAGTGCTCCTCATGGCGTTGTTCCTCAAGCTCCTCATGCTCATGAAGGCCGCCAAGCTCCTCAAACTCCTCTTCGTGCCCTTCCTCATTATGTTCCTGGCGCCACTCATTGGTAATCCTTTATTTTTGCACATCTTACAATGAAAACAAATTTGGTCGTAAGTACGTAAGAAGTTCGGTGTTCCATATCATCCCAACTATAGTCCGTTCGAGATGGGAAGAACCGTGGAAAGTCGGAATAATTAGCACTATTTTGCAAGGTGGGGGTGTCTCGACCCTCGTCAACTGTCACTTTTCGATGTTTCGCGCACGCTGCAGCCACCGCATAGGAGGCTATGGGCCTCGGAGCGGCGGTTTTCCCCGGGATACGAACCTGGAGCCGCTAATTCCTGTGCTAGGCGCCGAGCGGCAAGCGACTCATGAGGAGCCAGCCCTCTGTGCGGTGCGCCACGGTCCAGGGTTGGTTTGGTGCTTCATCGCGGACAATGGCTCGAACGCTACCCTTGCTTCTACATAGTGCAATTAATTCCGACTTTACACGGTTCTTCCCATCTCGAACAGACTATAATTCGGGTTGTCAAACCGAACTTGTGGGGTAAACTGATCTGAAGAACAAGGTTTGGTCATATAAGCCGAGCGTTTGATTACACAAATCGAAAGTTCAGTTTGACAAACCGGATATTTGGGTCGACATGGAACACCGAACGTTTGGTTAATGTGACCAATTTTTTTTCAGTTTCTAATAAAATATAACTTCAATGGTAGTGAAGAGAAAATAACAACGTAAGCCCTCTATGGCATGAATTAATTTTGGATCCTGGACTCTCGGGGACACAAATCTCTATAAAGCTTGCATAATAAACACAGAGTACTCGTTTTTAATAAATTTGTAAATTTTCGGGAATTAGTAATTCAAAGAAAGAAAAAAAAACAGTGAAAAGAAATTGACTCGATATAAATGCAATTGTATTAAATATGTCTTGATTTTGTTATTTTAAACGTCTTTTCATGCAAAGAAGCTCAACCATGTCCATGCTTTATTCATTCATGAATTGAAAGTAAGCAATCCACATCCCGAAAATCTACCGATTTGCCGTAAAAAATCGCAGAAACTTGATATACCAGGTCGATGTACCCACTCTTTGAATTTACCAATCAATTTAGTGAGTGCACGTATGTGAAAGTCAAAATGCTATAGTCATTTTGGGTACATTCATTTTTCATGAAACAATTGTAAGTAATTTCAATCCCGAAAAACCATAAATTTTCCGTATAAAATCGAAAAAATCAAAATATGTCGACTCCCTGACGTGAAAATTAAATTCTACGTGTGGAAATACTTATGTATCGATATATGCTGAACAGAATGCCCGCCTCTCCTCGTAATTTACAAACCGTTCCTATACTCATCTCAACATTTTTCTCAGAGCTTTGGGCCGGATTTACCTACTTGCCGCCTACTTGTATTGAAAGATCAGTAAAAACCATCAAGTGAACGTGCCAGCGGGGAAGGGGTGCATAAGATGCGTTTACTCGTGTTGAACACATTTTTTGGGGATGCCCTGTCAACACTATTAGCAAAAGTTAATTTTTGTAAACCTATCTCTGTGTGGACACTGGACAAGGCCTTTCATTCATAAGACATGAACGAAAAAATTATGGAAGAACAAACATGAATGTGGTTTAATGATTTTAACTTCCGCCGCCGCGCCGCGCCGCGCAGACCGCACCGTGTTTGGCGCAATGCGTGAAGTATTCACGCAGTCTTGTAGGCGCCATGCGTTTCTCGCTGACCGCACTGTGTTTGGCGTAATGCGTGAAGTATTCAAGCATTCTTGTAGGCGCTATCCGTTTCACGCTGATCGCAATGACCGCACTGTGTTTGATGCAATGCGTGAAGTATTCGTGCAGTCTTGTAGGCGCTGATATGTGTTACATGCCGATCGCCGCGCCGATGGCTTCTCCTTTTCATCTCAAGTCCTCGTTATCATTGCTCTCTGCGCCGCGCGGTTCCAGGCCAAATTGCGTGTTTATAGTTTCTCTCTTAACTCGACTAGTTAAAGATGCTGTCTCTTGTATCACTGAAAGACGACAAAATTAAAAATTACTACACTCTTAGGAAATGAGAGATTTTGTCACCTTTTCTCGTTTGTAATTTTTTTTTCTAAATCCGATATTTTTTTATACCTACATTTAAAAAAATTGCAAAATTTGCCGCCCTCTAGATTTTCCGCCATGGGCCGCGGCCCATGTGGCCACCCCCTTAATCTGGCCCTGATGAATTGATAAATGATGCCATAGAGGAGAGAATCAATTTTTAAATACTCCAAAAATACGCTGTTACGAATAAGTAATACCATGCCATAGAGGGTAAACTCAGCTGACCAGTCGGAATGAAACCTAAGCTGCCGAGTGACATTACCTCACCTAACCTATCATACGTTCGGTGGTTTCAAGTGACCTAACTTAACCTCATCTAAGTTCTATAATAACTTAACTCAAAATGCCTATTTATGGCGGTAAGAAATAAAAACGAGGTGTAAATGCGGTCACATTTACTTTTAACTTCTTTACCTTATGGAGCTCCCGAAATATTGAATTTTCTCCCTCTGATGCAGCTTTACTACTGACGCCGTTGTTAGCACTGCTTCCTATGCTGCTCAATGCTATTCTGAACAATGTGACGGTGCCAGTGTTCGTTCCGAATGGCGACGAGGAGGAGCCCGAGATGCGGACACCCGAAGACGATGACGTCAGCGAGTCCAGAGCCCCACTCACACCGGCCACCCTCCTTCAGTTCAAGATGATCCTGTCCTCGGAGGAGTGTTTGAAGCGGGTCGTCTGTGAGATGGCAGCCAGAAGGAAGCCGCCAATCAAATCTGTCGTCCTCGCCAGGTAATCAAAGTTCAATACCCGATGTCACACGATCGAATCGAGCCATCATACACTGAGAAAAAAATATGGTAGATCAAATCATACTCTGACACAGTGATATGAGTATGGTAATGAACACCAGACTCTATGATAGCATTTTCATATTGTGGTACGTGTTACCAGAGTTTTGGTGAATACTACATAATTCTGGTTATTTTCACTAAAAAGTATCACTGTGTAAGAAATCGAGTAGACTTATACTGCCGTGCTAAGGAAGAACGCCGTATGAGCATTTGAGAATTGCCAAATTTCCTTTGAAAAAACATGAATTTTTGACAACATTCATGCATATTTTTCATTGAAATTTTCAGATATTTCGGATCAAATTGCGTACAAAATTTTCTGAAAATTTTGGAAAATACTATTCGCAATTTTTCCAGTAAATTAGGTCTTTATCGGAAAAAACTTGGCAACGCCTAAAGGTTCATACGGCGTTTTTCCTTAACACGGCAGTATAGTATATGTTACTATACTTCCTTAACAGTGTATCTTCAAGGTCAGGTGTTGTGATGGGCTTATTCAATGACTTGGAGCTATGAAAGCACTTATGATGATGTTTATTTTTTGAAAATTTTGTTTTACACGGTGTTTCTGTGAATTTATGCATGTTACGAGACTGCTCTGATGATAAGCAGCAAGTCAAAAAGGCCCTAAACTCAATAAAATATACACTTTATACCTCTTCGATTTTTTTATTCGGTGGGAGGTACGCAGGACCACTTTGTATTTCGTCGTTACTCATTGATATGGATTTATTTACGTTCCCCAATAATGCGCAGAAAAATACATGTTTTCGCCAATGCTCTGATTGAACTTATTAAATACAAGTTTCCAGTTTCTAAAGCAGCACATTCTGCAAAGAACTTGGACCTTCATTTTCAAACAAATTGAAAGCTCCTTCAAAAAGATGTGATACATTTTAACATACTCGTGTGTTTGAACAGCCCCCGTAGACCTCAAGACTGAAGAAAGCGAGTGAATGTTATAAATGCAATCTGCAGTTGAACCTCATCAAATGATTTTGTCCAAGGGCCGAGTGTAAGATCTCTTGTCAACCTCTGGTCACCAAACCAGTGATCAGACTCTGACCAGCAGTCAATCTGCTAATCAGCTTAACTACTGGTTTGCGAGAAAGAGCAAAGGCTGACCGGGACTTGACCTGAAGAAAACAGGGAGCCATACACACCTTTACCTCTGGTCAAGCTCTGGCCAGCTCAAACCACCAATTTGACAAGCACCTGAACAGAGGTTTTACAATCGGCCCTAATCTTAGTTCTATTTTCTCATATGCTGGAATATTTAATTAAAAATGAAGCTCAAAAAAGGATTCTTAATCTACTTAATTATTCAAACTAGTTTTTTATTTTATATGCTATTCTCACAACTTTGAGAAGTTTATTGTTTAATGTATATGAAAGTAATTAGAAAACCTTGCAAAATTTTCACTCGCTTTGTTATCACGTGGAATTTAAAGGGAACACAATGAAAATTTGACTTGATTTTCTACTGATTTCACGAAAATAGCAGCATATCATCGAAATTTCATACTCATATTCATGTAAGAAATTGAATTGTTTGAGGCCATTTTGCAACTTTGGGTTGTGTTCATGTCCATTGTGTGGGAAATGATGACTTGCTGAAGGAAACTCACCTAATTACTTATCCCCTTGATTCTGCTCAAATGGGTTATGTGAGAGTAAACAATGTATTGATACAAGCACCTTTTTCATGGAAAATCCAATCAACCTTACTACTTTTTCTTTTCTTCTTCAAGAAAATTTTCTCGTAGTATTCAAGATCCGTTCCTTTCTTTGGTTACAGGTTACTGGACCTTGTCGCTGCGGTGGTTCCATATCAGACGGTGAAAACATACGTGCAAGTTTACAAGTCAGGACTCTACGTGCAAGAGTCTCGGACCGAACCATGGTGCTCGTCGCAATATGCCTGTTCTCTTATCAAAGACAAAAGCCAAACCTCGTGACACTCATGGGCTACATTTACCTCTGTTTGCCTTTTATAAGGGCAACCTTATTATTCACCTATTACATAAAAGCCCGTTTGCATCCCTAGAAACAATGTTTAAAAACCGTCACCTCGCGGTCAAAGTATCACAAGCACCATCAAGCGACGTTTAAACATTATCGTCGACATTTTATTTATTTATTTTTTTTTTTTACAAAAATTGTTTAAGGAAGCTGTCCGATAATTTCACTGAATTTTGTTTGTGCTGCCGATGTAATATCGTGAAATTTTCAAACAGATTCAACCAACAATTTATCGGTAGAAAAATAAAATGGCGGCGGAAATGTTTAAACTTGTGATACTTTGGCCGGAAGGTGACGAAATCATCCACAACGAGAATCTTATCAAACGAAAGCCAGTCAACATATTTTTCAGCCGACCATGAAAGCACATACCGAAAATATGTTTTTTTTTTCAAAAAAAGAAACAAAAATTACATATTAATATTAAAGAGGTAATTATTTTTTTTAAATGATTAAAAAACTCGGGATATGCCCTATAAAAGGATGGTGACAGCGGGTATTAAATGAAATGATGCCAATTTAATGAATGGCTGTGGGAAGGCTGATGTTGTGTGGTTAGGCGTCGCAGAGCGCTGTTTTATTTTTATTTTATTTTTCGGTCATGATAGTTAACTGGTAGAACATTACGGAGAAAACTGAAGCCATGTTTTTTTCATTTGTACATTATGTAGAAAGTCCAATGTATATTGAAAAATTATAACTAATTCCTTCTTTGGTTTCATAAAAATGGATCACTATCGTTTCAGTGCGTGAATTATAACCGAATAATTCCGACCATTTTTGATGATGCCTTATTCTTTAATTCTTTCAATGTTATTGAGGATAACTATAGTGTATATCTTTAAACAATTGTCCTTGTGTAATTACGTACTTTTGCATATAATTAAGTCTGAATAAATATCTTCTTTGGTCTGTTCTTTGTTTTTGAGCCGTAAAATTCGAAAAATCCTCTTTTGATGGAGTGAATTTAGTGAAAATATATTTGATCGAGTTTAAGATTTTAAACTTTTTCACATCTATTAAGTTAAAAATCTAAATTTTGTGTGATTTCGGTCATTTCTCACTAGTTCTGGGAAGATATTTAGAGCCTTAATGGCTAAATATCTCTAAAGAATAATAACTAACTATTCATTTGAGTTTTAGTATTTCATTATTAATAATTATAGGTATATTAGATTCACCGCAAACCTCATTGCGGTCAGAAATTGTCTCCGTGTATTATTGCTCATCATAACTCTTCGACTTCATGATTATACACTCGTATTGCATACCCGTACGTTTGAAGGCGAGTTCTATTCCATTCGTTATATATGTAAGAACATTCAGGAGCGAATTGGAAGATCAAAGACACTCTTCATTAGTTCACCATAGATCGATTTTGATTTTCGATTTTTTAAGGTGCGCGCTCTTCGAGAGAAAAGCAACACATCTTGGACCAAAAAACCGCAAATTATTTTAAAGTACCACTTTTAAATTCTTCATTTCAACTTCTTCAAAGAAGTTTCAGTTAGATAAAATGTCGTCGCCGAAAAAAATGACATTCTTTTTTCGAGAACTTGATATTTTTACACATGCCGAATGCTGTTTTTTTTTTGTCATGCTCTTACTTTCGTATTCCTTGTCAAGTCCTGTATTAATAGCGTTCTCTTGGACAGATGTATTCGATTTCTATTATGATAAGTCGACAACTTGGATACAGATTTACAACGTTTTGAAAAACTCATTTCTTTGCCAAAATGCGCCTCTTGCTGTCGATGGACGCATTTTGTTTTTCACGCAAAAAATGATTCCGAGAGCATTAAAGAGTTGCACAATAAAACTCAGTGCACTCTAACAATGATTAAAAGGCCAAAAACGGGCTAAATAGGATATCTGTTCCATCAGACATTTTTGTCTAAATAATGATAAATGACCATTTATTTTTTTCTTTAAAAAAGAGAAAAAAATCTAACCGTTTTCGGTAATGAGGTTGAAAACGTTTGCTCTTGTAGTTTAATAAAATTCATGAATCCAGGCAGGAGGTTGTCGTATTTTTAATTTTATAATCTATGCGATGCGATATATTTTTTAGTCATATTCTTTGGTTTGACCTTGCCTTTGAACATCCAATATTTCGATAGCCTCTTGTTTCCCCCTTCTATTTAAAATTCTTTTGATCATTTCTATCCAATGTGTGATGAAACTGCCGCGTGATAGAAAAGTATATCTTCGTTGAATGAAAATAACCCGTTTGTAGTCCTTGAAAAAACTTAAGAATCAATTCAAATATTTTTTTGAAGTCCTGAGTCCTGAACCTGCGTCATTCATAGAATCAGTGGCAACGCTGGGGTTTCTTAGCAGTTCTATGAACGCAAAAGATTTCAATAGTTGCAACAGTAAATTGAGCAATTAAGTTCGATCGTCTTTCTTTTCTTCTCCATCCTGCTCCTCTGGAGCTTTTTGGTTGCGTTAAAAGATTCTTTAGACTCACGCTGTGCTCCTGTGGCGTGGCGCGCTTTGCGATACATCGAATGATCTGCCATTTAAACCTATGGAAAAGGATAGATAAACAGGGTGTTCGCAACGAACACCTTAAAAATCGATTCTTTACCATATCTTCAACTGGGGAAATATCGATAATCGATCATTCACTCTTCGCCACCACTGTGCTCACTATGTTGTCGGTGCTCAGACCATTCATGCACTATGAATATTCTGAATATCCGTGAGTTAAGTAAGCTTGCTTTACAGAGTCTCTTGCAGCAACTTGTCTCATCATAGAAACTTGCTATATTTACTTGTCTTGGCACATAATTATGGAAACAAATCAAAAGCTCTTAAAAGTTCTCTAACCAAAAGTAGGGTATGATAATTTCTTGTAGATGAAAGGACCTAACTGAGAAAATCTACTAGTTTAATTGAGTCCTTGCACGAGTTTTGAGGTGTTGATGTGTCATTAAAATTAAAATTAAGATTCAGTGTTCGAGCAATATGCCAAGTCAAACATATTTGTTAGAGCAAGGCTATTTATGAATAAAATAAAAAAAATGATTTACAAAGCCATAACCTTCCTTTCCTAAGCACAAACTAGTTGTTCAGGAGAGAAAAAATTTAATTCCTCTGCATTGAGTAGTTGTTTCCGAGAGAAATTTTCTCTCTCCCGAGCAACTAGTTGGTGCTTAAGAGAGGATTGTATCCGTTCCTAAGCGTTAAGTATATAGTTGCTCAGGAGAGAAAACATCTCTCTTTTAAGCACCAGCTAGTTGCTCAGGAGAGAAAACATTTCTTGGGGAGAAGCTTTGAATCAGGCACTGTGAAATATTTTTCGTCCGGTTGGGTTCAATACCGACTTGCAGCTTAGAGAACGGCAACTCTGTTGAAGGCAATCAATGAACTTAGCGTTCCAACTTTGCTGCGAACTTTTAACAGTACGTCAAGGTTTGCAGCACACAGTGGGTCGATTTTAAAGAAAAGCGATATAACACAACTCAACTAACTATAAAGGATTTTTTTAAAACTCACCCAGGATTTTGCCTATTTTAGTTCGCCATTTTTGTTCTTGTATACGAAATGCCTAAAAATACACTTTCAGATTAAAAACCTACCTTATCTCGCTGAAAGTTTCCATACATTTTGCATGTAATCAATGGGATCCAAAAAGTTACGCAAAGTTTAATCTCAGCGGCCATTCAAAAAAAATAGTAGAGATTTGATCCTAAGGATTTTTAAGGCAGGATATCACCATTTTCTTTAACCTTTTTGAGCACTTTTAATATGATCATTTTAACAACTGTTTTTCCTTATTATGAGATAACATGCATCCAAGATTTAATGTCTGTCTTGCTGTAGCCTTGATCATATGAGATGTCTAAAAACTAGTAGATATATTTTATTGATATCACTAGACTTGTAATCATATCAGTAGATATTCCACTGATATTATTAAGGACTCTAATAATTTCAGTAGAAATTTTACTAATATCAGTAAAGATCCAACTGACATCCTCAGATTCTCTGTTGATACCTGACTTGATCATATCTGTTTCTACGTCATCTTCAGTGAAGCTACTAATGTAGAGCGAATGAGTTGATATACATTAATTACGCTCGGATATATCTAAACAAGAATGAACGACTAACAGAAGAGCCTAGAGCCTTGCGGTAGCTCTTTAAGCGCGTGAGTCCGAGGTGACGCTGTTGAATTATCAAATGACGCCGGCCAGTGTTAGAAAAATCAACGTGACGTATATTCCTCCGTCCGAAATATAAAATTTCACGCACAATTTTGCAATGCTCATACTCACAGAGTACAATTAAGACGCCTAATAACCTAATAGGGAAACATCGCAACCGTTCACCTGATCAATGCTTGTCTTGTGCGCGCTCCACACACTATGTTGCAAAATCTAGTCGAACACACGTTTATTCTAATGACGGAGTTTGAATAAATGGGTTTTATTTGACAATCTTGTTCACCGTTCAATGCGCTAGGTCGAACAGTGAAAGGCTGAGCAATGATGCACGATCGCGCTTCGTAGATTGTTCCAGATATGGCGTCAGTGTAAGGGATCTCGATTGTGATAAACATTGATCACATCAGGTTAGACCTAACGGGAATATAACCTCTCACGGTTCGTTTGAGTAAAAGTTATATGAAATTTTCTATCACTCAAAAAGTCTTTTCGGATTCGAAAAGTAGAGTGAAAATGGAGTCTTTCTAGCTAAAAATGAAAATAGGTCGTTCGAGCTCCTGGAGAAATATATCGTTTTTTACATTTTTTAGGGCTTATTAGAGGCTGATACGAAAATTGACTCAAAATTACTCAATGTTTCTGTTTTAATTTCTAAACTAAGATAGCTATTAAAATGATCTTGGGTTCATTTTAAAGCTGGTGTAATTTGCCGTCGATTGAGTGGTCGCTTTAAGCTAATTTTGTCCAAAATTGACAAAGTTATGATAGCTTGAATAAAGGGTATCCAAAATAAGCTTACTCGTTTTCCTTACCGAGTAAGGCTCTATTTTTTTCTTTTTTCCCCTTCAAGACCAAAAACGCTAGAGTCAATCTGTAAAAATTACAGCATTTGTAGTACTCTCAGGTCTGTAACGAGCGTCAGATTTTTAAATTTGACCCATTGGTTCCGGAGAAAATCAATTTTTGGTCGTTTCTGTTCCGTTCTGCTTACAATCAGCTATTGACATACGGCGCAAGACGCGCCACTGACGAGGAGACCAAGTACAGAAAATCAATTTTATCCACTTTAACAATCGATCAAATTTAACATGTAAAGCTCGTTAGAAAGTTTAAAATACGATAAAGAACATTTTACTCTTTGCGTTTTTTCCCTAAGCCCCCATTTTTTGGAGTTATGGGGCATTTTCGGGGCAATTTTCAATTCGATGCTGTAAGTGGCCAAATTATTCGCATTTCAAAATCTAAAAGTCTCCTGAGAGGAGAGGTCAATACCTTTTTATTGATGTGCCATATGACCCCTGCTGATCCAAATTTTGGGGGCCACGACCTCTCAAAACTTTTGGGGCTTTGGAGGGCCATAAGTCACAAAAATTTCAAAAAGCAAGGGTATGTTTCGACCTCAGACATGGATTCTACGCGAAAAACTACGTAGAATCGATATGGCGCACGGCCTGTTTGCTCCAAATTACTAAAGAACTCCATTTCTCCATAAAAGGCCGTGTATTTTTGGAGAAAATAAGGAGCAAAAAAAAATCTGATTCTAATAGGCCGTGCGCCATATCGATTCTACGTAAAACGGATCAGCAGGGGTCATATGGCACATCAATAAAAAGGTATTGACCTCTCCCCTCAGGAGACTTTTAGATTTTGAAATGCGAATAAGGTGAGGTTGGGTAACTGGGCAGGAGTTCGGAGAAAAATGTCAAAATTTCAACTTCATGATTTTTTTCCCATCATTATATTGACAGTGGAGGCTACTTTTAAATTTTTTTTAGTAAGTACAACACCTTGTCTAAATGTAGGAAGAGTCAAAAGTCGAATTTCATCTTTCAATTTTTTCCCACAAATTTTCAAAAATTTCCCGTTTTTTTCACCCAGTTACCCAACGTCGTGGGGTAACTGGACTACCCCCCCTTAATTTTTGAGGGGGGCATTATTTTTAATTCTCATTGGCCAGAAAGTGATGTCCTGCTCATGAAGGTTTAAGAAAATGTCATTTGAATGTATATAAACATGTTTAAGTGGTTAAGAATGATGTCGTAACAGTTAGCGGCAAAAAAACCCTCAAATCTGAGAATTGAATAACGGTAAAAAAAAATTGTTTCCTTGTAGATAAATGCTTAGAACTTTCTGTATTACTACTTATAAAGTAGTATTGTATACCAGGACACTGTTTGGCCACTTTTAGTGAGATTAAGCATGATACATTTTTAAAAAATGAAAAAAAATTAAGCCGCAAGGCTGATCTGGGATAGAGTCAGGCGCCAAAAAGTTCCCTTAATTTTTAAGGGGGGCATTATTTGTAATTCTCATTGGCCAGAAAAGAATGTCCTTCTCATGAGGGTTTCAGAGAATTTCATTTGAATTTATATAACCATGTTTAAGTCGTTAAAAGTGATGTCATAACAGTTAGCGGCAAAAATGTAATTAAGTAATGCTTAAGTTATGCTATAATTGACTTAAGTTAGAAGTTTAGTGTGCTGGGAACCCTGATTATTGGTCTTTGGCACTTAAAAGTCCACAATAGTCAATTAGTTTTGACATTTTCAGAAGTAAACAAACACCGAAGCACAGCAACCTTGCAATGGGTAACTGGGCAGGTGCCACCACTGCCACCTGCCCAGTTACCTTGGGGTGGGTGCCCAGTTACCCCACAAAGGGAAAATTTTCAAGGTAACTGGGCATCAACCCTTTGCAGCCAGTATTTTCATCCAATTACGTTGTAATTACTCACGCATTACACAAATACATCATACATGAAGAAGAATTGTCAAAGTTGAATAAAATACTTGCTGGGAGTGAGATATGAGGCTCTTTTCGGGACCACCTCCGGCGTTGTTTTGAAAAAAAAGCTGTCCAATTTTCGGCACTTCACCATTCACCATAAAATTTTTTTTTGAAGTTATGTTTACATGTTCTAGATGGTTTACGTCATAATGAAGGTATGCCAACAGTGAAAACAATTTTTGCACTAATCTGGTAGAAATACAGAGGGTACTGCCCAGTTACCCCACCGCCCAGTTACCCAACCTCACCTTAATTTGGCCACTTACAGCAATCGAATTGAAAATTGTCCCGAAAATGCCCCATAACTCCAAAAAATGGGGGCTTAGGGAAAAAACGCAAAGAGTAAAATGTTCTTTATCGTATTTTAAACTTTCTAACGAGCTTTACATGTTAAATTTGATCGATTGTTAAAGTGGATAAAATTGATTTTCTGTACTTGGTCTCCTCGTCAGTGGCGCGTCTTGCGCCGTATGTCAATAGCTGATTGTAAGCAGAACGGAACAGAAACGACCAAAAATTGATTTTCTCCGGAACCAATGGGTCAAATTTAAAAATCTGACGCTCGTTACAGACCTGAGAGTACTACAAATGCTGTAATTTTTACAGATTGACTCTAAAGTTTTTGGTCTTGAAGGGGAAAAAAGAAAAAATAGAGCCTTACTTGGTAAGGAAAACAAGTAAGCTTATTTTGGATACCCTTTATTCAAGCTATCATAACTTTGTCAATTTTTGACAAAATTAGCTTGCAGACCACTCAATCGACGGCAAATTACACCAGCTTTAAAATGAAACCAAGATCATTTTAATAGCTATCTTAGTTTAGAAATTAAAACAGAAACATTGAGTAATTTTGAGTCAATTTTCGTATCAGCCTCTAATAAGCCCTAAAAAATGTAAAAAACGATATATTTCTCCAGGAGCTCGAACGACCTATTTTCATTTTTAGCTAGAAAGACTCCATTTTCACTCTACTTTTCGAATCCGAAAAGACTTTTTGAGTGATAGAAAATTTCATATAACTTTTACTCAAACGAACCGTGCTCTCTTGATGTCATCAATTGAAATCATTTTTTACCAGTAGGGTGGCTCAAGTTGTTATTAGTATACTTGTTTCTTAAACGGCTCTTCCTCAGAGAGACCTAGTTTGATTTACACTTTGTGTCTGATTTCCGTTTCATAATAAATAAGAATAATTACAATAATTTCCAGAAATTAATTTCTCAACATTCTCAACTCATATCAGACTGATTCATAAAATAAAAACGTGTAAAATGATGTAAAATTGCGATGTGCCCAAACATTAAACATTAGCCATTTAAGCATTTAGGTCTAGCATGTTTTTTCACCATTTCTGAGCCGTCATTCTTCAATTTGATTAAGGAGGTTATTGATAGAGCATGGTGAAAATGACGGATTTTACTAACTTCCAGTAAAGCCCAGCAGTATAACTTTGGAAATAGATCATTGCCAGGATAAACACAATGATTTGTAACAATAGAATATGTAGCACACATTAAACAAACTTGTGTGGGTTTCGAACATTTTAATGTTGGTTCACGTCTTTTATAAAGTTATAACGATCATCAAATTGTTTATTTTATGTATTGTACTTTTCGTGGCGTTATATCATTGCAATTCCTGCCAAAAAAATATTTTTAATGTATTTCAGTTGGATTTTACTCGAAGCTCGTAAAAATTGCTTTTTGAATGATGCTATTTCAAAGATCATCTAAATCATAATGTGAACCATATGAGACCTCTCTGAGAGATGAAGCTGTTCAAGGAACAACATTGAGAAATCATGCCTCTGGTTGTTACGTTTTTCGATGTATATCACTATTCTTTCAATTTCAATATAAACTGATTTATAATTCTATGATTTTTCACCATTTGTCATTAGATGATCACTCCCATTTCCTCAAACTGCATCCTTATATGCTTAGCTGTGGCCACTTTCGTGGGAGCTTCGATTGTGGTGACAAATTAAGACTTTACGTGTTTTCGTGGGCTTCCGAATGTGACGAAGCATTGTCGCCGTCTTTTTTATGATTTAAAAACAACGGAATCATCACTTTCATATCAATCCAAGCGATCTCAAAATAATTATCATATTAAATATCAATGCAGCACTTTGACTAGCTTTATATTTTGAGAGACTTGAACGCGTGGAGAGAAAAGTCAACTTTGTTAAGGTATAGATGTTGCTTCATGTTGGAACCTAAAACAAGCAGTAAGCTCCAACGCATTCGCGTCGGAAAGCGGCTCTGGTTCTGGAAAGCCAAAACTAATCGGAACTTTATGAATAAATTGCTCCATTTAAAAATCAAAACAATATCGAATTGCGATATATTACACGGATAAGATAGAGCTATGTCCTGTCGTAAGGGCGACATAGAGTCGATGTCATTTCAATAATCGCCCCGATGGCCACGATAGTTGTTAAACGTTTACGGTTTCCTTGGTAACCTTTGTTTGCTATCAGCTGATATCGAGTAATATGCCTAGGAAGCTCCAACCACTGCCTTCTTCCAAAAAACCGCGAAAACTTTAAAATTCAAAATTTCAAATTTTGAACGTAAAGTACATTTTTTCCATCACGAGATTAAAGCACAGACAAGTTTTGAATTATTGACTGTATCACCATGATTCCAAAAATACACTACACAACATAGCATTGGCTAACAATAAAACAATATGCAATAAAATAAAGTCATGACAAGGTACATAGTCGAAAATGGCGCCGATTCCCATCAACCAACGCGCGGTCTCTCCAATGTAACATGGTCCATTGATACTCCCCAGCTGGGACCGTCCGGAATAGCAGCTCTAGTGCAAGCACCAGAGCCGCTAAAAGCCATTTAATACTGGCCATTTTTTGTCATCAATTTTATACGTGTGTCCATACTTGTGCACTCCCTATACGGTACTCTAAATTAAATTATTTTATTTCTGGACAATCTTCGTGGTCCATCGTTTCTGAAAGAACTATTACTTTACTCTCCAAGTAGGAAAGTTTAGCCGGAAAGTTTTTCAATTAATCTTATCATATTAAATATCAATGCAGCACTGTGACTGCGGCTTTATATTTTGAGAGACTTAAACGCGTGGAGAGAAAAGTCAACTTTGTTAAGCTATAGATGTTTTTTCAAGTTGAAACCTAAAAAAGCCATTTAATATTGGCCATTTTTTGTCATCAATTTTATACGTGTGTCCATACTTGTGCACTCCCTATACGGTACTCTAAATTAAATTATTTTATTTCTGGACAATCTTCGTGGTCCATCGTTATCTGATAGAACTATTACTTTACTCTCCGAGTAGAAAAGTTTAGCCGGAAAGTTTTTCAATTAATCTTATCATATTAAATATCAATGCAGCACTGTGACTGCGTTTTATATTTTGAGAGACTTAAACGCGTGGAGAGAAAAGTCAACTTTGTTAAGGTATAGATGTTGCTTCATGTTGAACCCTAAAAAAGCTATTTAATATTGGCCAATTTTGTCATCAATTTTATACGTGTGTCCATATATACTTGTGCATTCCTTATACGGTACTCTAAATTAAATTATTTTATCTCCGAACAATCTTCGTGATCCATCGTTATCGATAGTACTATTACTTTACTCTCCGAGTAGGAAAGTTTAGCCGGAAAGTTCTTCAATTAATCTTATCATATTAAATATCAATGCAGCACTGTGACTACTTTTATATTTTGAGAGACTTAAACGCGTGTAGAGAAAAGTCAACTTTGTTAAGCTATAGATGTTGCTTCATGTTGAAACCTAAAAAAGCAATTTAATATTGGTCATTTTTTGTCATCAATTTCATACGTGTGTCCATACTTGTGCACTCCTTATACGGTACTCTAAATTATTTTATTTCTGAACTATCTTCGTGGTCCATCGTCTTTGAAAGTATACTATTACTTTACTCTCCAAGTAGGAAAGTTGAGCCGGAAAGTTCTTCAACTCGGTCTTTATGAGACTCATGTCATCGACGCTTGGTTCGGCACGTGCAGACGGTGCGGTCACAGCAAAACTGTCGCTGGTGGTGCCGGCGGCCTGGAGCTCCCTCCTATCCACCGCCTGCGCTCAGACCAGTTCACCACTCAGTGGGGAGGATTGGCCATGACGAGGAAAGTTTAAAAGCTTGGGTATCAATGCTTAAGTTATGGCCTGTTTTTGCCTTTGCGAATCCCTGTCATACTTTCTTCAATTCTATGGAGGACCAGTGACAGTAATTTCTTGAAAACTTCCTTGATTTCTCTTCGCTGTCGGCAGAATGTTCGATGTAAAAAAGTTGGCTTGTCTCTCCTTGAAAAAATCGAATACCCTCGGAGATTTTGAAACATTACAATGCTGTGCTGAGGAAAACGGGGTATGTGCATTCGAGCTTTGCCAAATTTCTCCGGGTGAACCGTGTCCTTTTGAGGAAAGTAATATTTACAATCCCTTGTAATTTTCAGCTATGATAGAATATTCCGGACAAAATTGTCTAAAAAAATTGAGGAAAAAAAGGAAAAGATAAGAAGAAGAAGAACCAAGAGGAAGGAGATAAGAAGAAGAGGAAGAAGAAAAGAGAAGATAAAAATAAGAAGAAAACATGAAGAAGTGAAAAACGAGAAGAAGATAAGAAGAAGAAAACAAGAAGATGATAAGAAGAAGAAGAAAACAAGAAGGAAATAATAAGAAGAAAATGAGCAGGAAAAAAGAAGAAGAAGAGTTGAAGACGTAAAGAGAGAAAAAAGAAGAAAACAAGAAGAATATAAGAAGAAGAATACAACTAGAAAAAGAGAAGAGGAGAGGAGAGAAGAAGAAGAAGAAGATGAAGAAGAAGAAGGAGAGAAGAATAAGCAGAAGAAGAAGAAGAAGAATAAGAAGAAGAAAAAGAAGAAGAAGAAAAAGAAGGAGAAGAAAAAGAAGAAGGAGAAGAAGAGGAGGAGGAGGACGGAGAAAAGAAGAAGACAAGAAGAAGACAAGAAGAAGGAGAAGAAAAGAGAGAAGAAAAGAAGGAGAAGGAGAAAAACAGGAGAAGAAGGAAACAAAAAGAAGAAGAAAAAGACGAAAAAAAGAAGGAGGAGACGAAAAGAAGAAGAAGGAGAAGAAAATACCTTGAAATTTATAATATAATATAAACAATATAAAATGGCAAATGTAAATGGCAATATAAATGGCAATACAAACAGCATAATTTTGAGTTCGAGACAAAAACTTCTTGTCCGACTTCTCTGGAATACCCCGTCCCACGGTGCGACGTCCTGCTAGGGAGAGCGTCGAGCCGGAGCGCCGTCCCCGGACGAGCCGTGAGCCCATAGTCCTTCGCTGCCAGCGCCGAGATAGTCTTCGCACGGACTCCCCATCTCGCCCACAAGTTTCGCGATTCAGCCCGCTTTTCCCGACCCCTGACCCAGTTTCCGCTTTCCCAATTTCGGAAGTTTTCATCGCTGCCCCCCGCCCCTTCCCGCGAGTGTTTGTGTGCATTTGGAGTTTCGTGAAGTGTTCTTCAGAGCGGTTTCATAGGGGTGAGTACAAGTTGATTTTCTTAGATTTACATCCAGAGAAAAACATATAAATCTCCTGTGCTATGCTGCCGGGTTAAGAAAAAACGCCGTATGAACCCTCAGGCTTTGCCAATTTTCCTCTGGTAAAACAAGAATTAAACTTATGAATGTTTTACTCCTGATTTTTCAGCTGACGTTGTTCGCATTTTCACCCAAAGTTCCTGAAAATTTCAAAATATTACATTCGTAACTTTCATCAAAAATAAACATTTTATTCAAGGCAACTCTCGAATGTTCATACGGCGTTCTTCCTTAGCACGGCAGTATGGAGGAACGCCGTATAAGTCATCAGGCGCACCAAACTCTCTTTGAGAAATTAAAAAATGTCAAAATTTCCCATCCAATTTCCTGAGGCTCGTAATTTGATCTTAAAAATCTGACAATTTCGAGGAAAAATATTGATAACATTTTTCAAAAATAAATCTTTTCGGAGAGGAAATCTGGTAACATCCGAATGCTCATACGGCGTTTTTACTTAGCACGGCATAAATGACGTGCCGATCGAGACCGGCCGCGACGTAAAATGAGGGGCGCAGAGGACAAGACAAATATGTGCAGTTTTTGACAAAATTGGGGAATCAATAATTTCAGCAAAAACAATCCTAAAATATATTCTGTGAAAAATTTACAAGTAAGATCAAATATTTAAGCATTAAAAAGTGATTTTGAATTTTCTTGTCCCCGCGAGGCTTCGTGAAATTTCAATTTTTTAACATGTACTTCTTAAAATTGCAAAAACTACACCGGTGCACCTTATCCTCCAAGCCCTTCAAATACCTCTGCGAATAGGAGTATCCTTAGATCAAGATCTTTCGTAATTTTGAGGAAAGTTTAAGTGCGGTCGAATGAGAGCTTAGATTGTGTCAACATTTAAGTAATCGGTTTGTGTTTGATTTGAAATTTAGAAAATCGTGCAGAAACTTCAGCATATTACTCGCTATCGTACCACCAAATATATGGACACGCATCATTTGCTGAATATAAACAATACGCTTAAAAAAACCTTAGGTGATAACCATACTTAGAAAAATTTTGAAGCTAGAGCCGACATTTCTGATTCCAGCCGCCGATATCAAGTGCAATCGCAGGAAGCCTCCGTCTTTTCATCAAATTTTGGCATTCGGTATCGAGAATTTTAGTTCTAGCTATCGAGTTTATTGAGGCACAGATAATGTTGAACAATTTTTTTTACCGTGCAGTGTTTTGAAATATGAGTTTACCAAACTTACATGGTCATTGCATAAAATTGGAGAAAAAATAGCTCTACCGTCCGTTTGGAAAGAATGAAAATGAAAATAGTGAGTTGACTCTCCAATGCTGATGTATTATGTTGATGCTACAACAAGATGTAGCCTCATAGCTTCCTCTACATCTGGTTGGCCTTTTACTTCCACACATTTTAGAACGAACAAATCAACGACGTGAATTGTGTTTTAACTTAGGTTTAAACTTAGCAAGTCAGTAAGTACCCTAATTTCTAAAATTGGTCAGTGAAATCCACTTCTTATAAAAAATGAAAAGGAGAGCTCTTTTCTCCACAGCCGGGTAGTTGCCTTTTGTATAAACACATCGGATTTTTGCCTACACGCATGACACTCCTCGAAAAGTCTAAACGTTTTTCGATTGAAGTGTTGAGAGGTAGAAAGATTTAATTGCATTAAAATGTTTCAAAATTGCACCTAACGGCTTACTTTTTCATTTATCAATGGGTGAGTTGCAGTCAACAATCTGCGACATGCGTCATATTGCAACAAATGTGCATTGGCATAGCATAAGTGTCTTTGATAAAGCAAATTTCGTGTTACGAATCCACTTTTTGATTGGTCCACGAGCTTAGGGCTAATATTTTGCCCTCGCAGCCGTAAATAAACAAACGCTCCCATTTCGAGAGGCTTTAAAAACGTGTACCAAACCTCTAACGAAAAATTACTCTCGTTATACCATTACTTACCCTCTCTTTCTGTTTAAACCTTCATAGTATTCTTCGAATTGTAATGTTAGTAGTCCTTGAGTTTTTCTTCATTTTATAATTAAATTCTTTATCAGAAATTTACCGATTATTTCATTAATATCTCCTAGAGGGGATTCAATAGTTGTGCTGCAGTCTCCATTTCGTTTGTGAAGATACTTACGTAGCGCCGCAAGCGCACCGTATCAGCCATATTTTTTGCGACCAATGAAAAACCGATACACAAATGGCTGAGTATGTACTCTAACTGGTATCATGCATTAAAGAAGAATAATAACTGCCTGAACACCAACCGTAACAATCATTATTTAGTTTCTAACGTGCTTCTTCACTTCTATATTTTTAATCTTTTTTAAATTCTATACGAATACACTGTAATCCACCGGCGACTGCTAATTGCTCGTGTTGGATGTATGTCTCGTATTTACAATATTGAAAATAATTCGGAAGGAACCCCAAAAGAATATTTCCGACCTTTTTTTAGCGTAATAATAACTTTTCATTCGAAACTTCGCAACGTTGTAATGGAATTAAGCCCTTCTGGTTCTTATACCACTTGAATGATTGAATGGCACTCGCAGTGAATTTAACTCAAAGTCCGCGGAACTGCAGAATACGCGTCGGATTTCATCGGCGGTCGATTCGCTTGCCAGCGATGGTCGGTGAGCACTTGAGCAGGCGAAGTATGTAGAAACTGCAGCTACTGATCCTGGGTGTCAGGTCGTAGCAGACCGGATTCCCTCGGTTTCACGTTACATCCTTGGATAGCAAGTCCTGACCTCTCACCAGAAGCTTCTGCTTTACCGAGTGCTCCCTCCTTGCAAGTATGAGGTAACTCCAAGAGGGTCAGCCTTCTGGCCACTCATGAGGCCTTAGAATATGAGAGGTATTCTTTATTGGTGTTATTTTGTCGCTATTCACAAATCGTCGTTTCTCAGACCAAAGAACGTAACTTGATTCCACACTGGAAAAAAAACACATTGGATCTAGAGTCCAGACTCTTGAAAACATTGACAAGAAAAAATACTCTTGATTCAATCAGATTTAAGCTTAAATCAAAAGGAAATCCGCTCAAATGAAGAGGCTTGGTTCTTGATTTAAACAAAAATCCGATTGAATCAAGAGTATTTTTTCTTGTCGATGTTTTTAAGAGTCTGGATTCTAGATCCAATAGGTTTTTTTTCAGTGCACGGTTGCATAGTTTACTTAAACAATTTAATTTTCAACGAGAGTATGCAAGCGCAATTTTTGTCTAAAATTTGTCTGATTCTCTCACGAGGTTGACAGAAAAATCGGTGAAATTTTCAATTAGAGATGCCCAAGATTCTTCTGGTAAAAATGCAATTCGCAAAAGGAGATTTGGCAACATTGAAGTGTAGTTACGTTTGTATAGGAAATGATGAGATGTAATGACGAATGAGGACACATCCACCAGGATGGAATAGACTAGATCTTAGCTAGAGACAAACCAAACATGCTGTCTTTTCAAAACGTTTTTCAAAGAATTATTCGCACGAGACGGAAAGCTCAAAAAGTAACTCGTGAAGGAGGTACGGACGATCATTTTTAACACAGATAAAATGGAAGCTAGATCATACAAATACCATTTATGAGCAATTAGCGTAAATTGTGAACACTCATTTTGTATAAAATTGAGGTGGTAAACCAGTCCAGTCCCAAATTTTTCGGATATTTTAATTGCAATCTAATCTAAAGGGTCTAAGAGTTTCAAGAATTTATATTGATAACTTTCCACAAAAATGTATATTTTATCAGAGGAAATTAGTTCATATGGCATGATTCCTCACCTTAGCGGTAAAAGGTACATGATTAATCTCGAGTTATTAGTGGGAAAGTTAAACGAAATGGGAACATGGACGGAAATATGATTCATTCAATTGAACTATTTCTGCCAAACGGAACTATGTGCATCAAGACATGGGCCCTGAGACCCATAAGAATATATGCATAACAGAGCTCATGTCATAATGCACATAGTTTCGTTTGGCAGGAATACGTCCAATTCAGATGAATATCCGAAAAGTCAAATTCAAATGTCACTCTATCAGTGTGGGGCATAATGGATGCGATGAGTTCAGTGAAAGTGAAATTTCCGTAAAATTTGCCAACGCGGACCGCGACAGCTCAACTTCCGAGCGATCAGTCAATGCGAAAAGTGATCGCACATGGTAACGACCAGTTTAATAACAGCAAACGCCAATAATTTACCGTCTGGAAAAGAAACCGGAAATTTCCGGCACTGACGCCGGCGGGATGAAACGGCGAAGTTGACAGACCGCGGTATGAAATAAATTTCTCCTCGTGATATGAATTTACTTGATTTATATGCACTATTTTACAACGGATGCCTTCACCTGTTGATCATGTTATCGATCGCTGGCAACGACTGAGAGAAGTCGTTGCCATTCCGATCCATTCTGCTATTCCTTGAACGCCCGATAAAAATTAACTTTTTTTCAAAATATATATATATATATATCTCCTTTGAGAACTTGTCTTTATCCTATTGGCAAATGACTATTCAAACATTATTTTTGAAAAAAGACGAAAAAAACTTGTACTTTTCAAAAAACAGTTGAAATTTAAATTTTATTAAGATAATATTTTGAGCGTTTTTTTAAAGTGAAGTTACAAGATGTAAGGTTTAAGAAAAGAAGTATGAAAAAGAATAAAGAAGAAGAAATAAGAATATATTATATAGAATAAAAAAGTTCCGTTGTTACTATATTAACTTTTAAAATATTTAAACAATTTTTTTTTTAAAAACTCTATCAATATGGTAAAGTTTTTCCAAATTATTTTAACAAAAACTAGACGTAAATTTTCCTTTGTGGGAAAGGAAAATGTTCAAAAAAGGTGCACTAAAACATAATTTTAAACATATGTTTCGTTGCACATACCTAGCAGTTAAAGTACTTTCTATTTCTTTAGGTTTAATACATATTTAAGACTTGGCAACATAGTAAAGGATTTCGCTGGTCACAAATTGAACCGCTTCCATTGCACGCGATGAATCCGATCAACCTCGAAGAGTTGGGTATTAAATGCTAATGTTTAATTTAACGGTCCTGAAATCGATCAGCATTCGCACGATCACACCAAGAGGTATATTGCCAGAGGTATTGAGTTTTGATTGCCAGACTCTTTACATACGCGGCCGTAATCTTTTGCTGGAGCTAAAAAAAATGTCATGTGATATTGCTCTGAAATTACGACGTTAAATTCTGAAATTCCTGAACTTACAATTCTTGTTTAAGATGTTGACATTTGTTATCGCTTACCCTTCAAAATGTATATTTAAGGCCAAATAATTATTTAAGTTAAGCATCAGCCACCAAATATATAACCTTCGTGCTAAACTCAAGAGCCACCAAGAAATACAGGATCTTTGAAATGATTAAAGACAGTAAAGATGATTCCTTTTACAAAATGTCATTTTTAAGTTATTTTTGTGAGCATTTATCGGTAGCATCAAGAAAAATGCTATGACTGAAAAATCATGTGATTTTTACTCTCAGTATTCTAATTCTTGAGTGGATCTTTATTAGAGTGAAAACATTTGATTACTCGTGCCTTAGCGGTTGCAAAACTTTCAAGCCTCGCTTTATTTTCATGAGTTATGTAGGAAAAGATTGGCCATACTTTTATCGGATCTAGCTGTTGTATTGTAGTAACGATAGATCATCAAAGATATAAACCATATGGTGGTTCAGCTTGGAGACTTTAACGCAAGGATAACAAAATAAACCAGGACTTCGTATTCTTCTTAGTCGTGAGCCTTCTTTCCTAAAATATAAAATCATGTTCGCCACGATTAAAACAATATTAAAAGAGGTCATTTAGTTTAAAACGCTACTACAGATTCACATAAACCTACAATAAGTTCAGATTAGCCAGACGATCAGCGGATATAAACAAATTGGTACCCGCTTTGTTCTTAGAGTGATTAATGAAACATTTTAATTTGAAATTTATCCCAACACTGGAAAGAAATACACATTGGATCTAGAGTCCAGACTCTTGAAAACATCGAAAAGAAAAAATACTCTTGATTCAATCAGATTTAAGCTTAAATCAAAAGGAAATCCGCTCAAATTAAGAGGCTCGGTTCTTGATTTAAGCTTAAATCTGATTGAATCGAGAGTATTTTTCTTGTCGATGTATTTAAGAGTCTGGACTCTAGATCCAGTGTGTTTTTTTTCCAGTGAAGCAGCATAGTAATAGACATATTTTAGATTACTGTTAGCGTAGCTGTTCGATTGAATCTTTCTCAACTGTTTACTCAGAGTTTGTCAGAGGAGCGATCAAGCAGCAAGAAAAGAAAGATGTTTAGTCCTGCGGAAGGATAATGTCATTTTCGTCATCCAAAAAGTGACAGATCACCATGGAATCAATTTCGGATTCGATGCACTGTTCACGAGCGATGGACGGTTTCCGGTGGGGAAAGAGGGTGGCGACTGCTGTCCTCTTACCGAACTCCTGCTAATTCATCTCGCCGTCGTGACATGATCGCTTTTCGAATCATCTTTGCGCGTCATCAATTTTCGGCACGGAGCCACCGGTTCGAGTCTCGATGACTCCAAACTTTCTACCCGAACTACTTCAGTTGCTTCCGTTACCGCGTTTGGCATCAGTCAGCATGTTGCCAGTTTTTTTCATTTTTTTAACATTTTTTTATTTAAAAAAAAAAACACGACTATTCCCACTGCTTCCGGTAGAAAATTGATCTATTTTGCAAGACGTATAACCCATGCAAAATTTTTCTCTGACTCTAAAATATACATAAAAAAGGCTGGATTAAGTCCGACCTTGAAAAAACGACAGAAAAATACTCTTGATTCAACGGATTTAGTATATGAAACCAATCTCTTAACAGGATCTTGATAAGCAAAAACATTGAATCAAAGTATTCGTCTTTGTTCAGACTAGACTTATCAACGATTATTTATTAAGCGACTTATTTTATTCCAGTGCATATTACCGAGAAGGATGGAAAACCCATTTAAAAATTAGTTTCACAGTTTTATCATCAAACGAAGTTCACGTTGCAAAAATCAAAGTTACAAAACAAGAGCGGAATAGAAGAATAAGAAAAAAAGCTTAGACATAAATCAATCAGCACTTTTGTAATAAGCACAACGATTATAAAATAACTTAAATTCACTGTCACACCAAAAAGTTATTCGTCACCAATTACGATCATTTTACATCGTATAAAACAAACCCTACGACAGCAGTTTAGTTCATTACAGGTTTCATATTGAGTGAACCCAAATTCTTAATAACCCAACAATATTATTCTCACTTCATTCTTTCCAACCTCATTTCTAAGGCAACTATAATGTTGCGTTGTAACCTTTGTTATGCAAGTTGGATTTATTCAAAATGACCTGTTTTTTCAATGAAGTTCGGCAAGAGTCAAGTATAAAAACTGTGGTGACTTGGACAACGCCCTGCCGGACGCGATGTCCTTTATGTTTGCGTCGAAAGACGTCAGAGTTGATCTCAATAATTTGCCCACAAGTTCGCATCCTGCACTTTTTTATGTTGATGAAAAGATGAAATGGCGTATTAGGAGTGGCAAACTGACAACTCTCATGCTTACGACTGATTAACGTTGCTTAACAGAAGTTTTCAAGCTCTGAAACAATATATTCCATAAATTTGGTTAAAGCACTACTTCATAACAAAATTGATTCGTTAAAACCATGAACATAGTTCTATCCTTAAGGGTATCGTTAAAGCTTTCCAATCGCTCTCGGTAAAAGCAGTTTCGGAGAAATCCCACAGGAACTTCATCCTTAAAACAAGGGATTCCTTTACACTCGCTACTGATATTAATCGGTATTTTGCAACACTTAAGCCATTGGAAATTATCATCTAAATACCCCGATAGTCTGTGCGTGATAAGTCAACGTCATTCTTATCATATTAAGCTCTCGTTTTGTGAGGATTAAATAAAAAAATACGGTGATATTGAGTTTGAAATGAGACAACCGTATCACATGCGTTTACACATTTTGCCTTATTTGTTTGTTGCCTGGAGAGAAAAGGAGTCTTGAAAAGGGAAGGAGACGCTTTGCAAAAAATGAGGGAGAAGCTCTGTAGGAAAAAAAAACAATAAAAAAAATGTGCCACTTTGACCCACAAGAATAATCGTACTTTGTCCCAGATTCTGAACGAAGAACGAAGGACCAGTTTCTTCCAGCTGATCAACATGTAGCACATGAAAGGCATTCGCGAAGATCAGAGTATCATTTGGTGTATAAGGTGTCTACTTGTCAGCCCATCGTTTACACATTTTTTTTTCATTCTTCTTTTTCTTCTTCATACTTCCTCGGACTATGAAAAAAAAAGAATGGTGAGCCACTTCTAAAGAATGCAAGTAGTGCATAATGATCCTTCGGTGACTATCAATTTTGAAGTTCATTCTCAATAAACCTATCACCATAAGGTACTTTTGATTTTTTCAAAATCATTTTACTGCCAAACTTTCATAAAAAATAGAACAAATAATCGTCTCAATGAATTGAAATCGGTTCAAACTTAGCGCACAAAAGTCTGGCCCAGACATCCAGACAGTGTGTCGACAAAAATCAAGTACCAATCGCAACAAAAAAAACAATTATTCATTGTGATGTCAGATCAACTTTTTGCCACTTTACCGTGTGCCAATACTTAATTCTCACCAGTTTATTTCAATTGCCACACTGCGTCAGTGTTTTTTATTTTTGTTTTTTCTCTCAGTCGATTTCATTCCTGAAACCTTCAGAGTCTCGGCGAGTCCCCTACCACGAGCAGATTTGCGAGAGCCTTGACGGAGTCTCGCGGTGCTTTTCACCGTTAGGACAGCGAACTGGCAGTGCGTCTGAGAACGTAACGCCGCGCCAAGTAACCGCATGCGAACTCCAGCGCAGCTCGCGGGCATGCACAATGAATATTACAACTTAACGATGCTGTTAGCTGCACACATGCTCATTGAAGTGAGCGTATGACACAGACGTCGCAGTTGCAGATCAGTGTCCCTGTTACCGATAGAAAGTAATGTCTCGAGTCAGTACTGCTTCCCATCGGCGTTGCCGATCTCGATGGACATTATACACGTAACTAGGGGAAGAATGGGTCAGTTGCGCTGGTCACAGAACACTGGAAAAAAACACATTGGATCTGGAGTCCAGACTCTTGAAAATATTGACAAGAAAAAATACTCTTGATTCAATCGGATTCTTGCTTAAATCAAAACGAAATCCGCTAAATTAAGAGGCTTGGTTCTTGACTTAAGCTAGATTCTGATTGAATCAAGAGTACTTTTTCTTGTCGATGTTTCTAAGAGTCTGGACTCTAGATCCAATGTGTACTACAGAATGATTGACTATACTCCTACTGTTCTGATTTAATTCTCAACTATTGTTAACGTGAAAAAATTTCACCAGTCATCGGTCATCATCCATCGATCGAAATCTGTGAGCGATGATTAGCGAAATTCAGTATGCCGTTTTCTTGCCCCTCAATTCTTTTTAATTATATTTCCTTCTTAGTATACCTAAGGTCGGCCTCCTGTGATGAAGTGGTTATAGCGCTTGCTCCATGTTATGTCGGGAGGTCCCGAGTTTTGTAATAATCTTCAGTGCCTGAGCAAAGAGGTGCATGCGACGTGGACATGGGTGAGGCGGCGAGTGTCTGGAGAGTCAAAACGCCTTCAATCCCGTGCGTATGCAACACGGACATCCATGGGGCCCGAATAGTTGCATCCACGCTTCACGATGAAATTATTACGGTGTTCGTCGCATTCAACACCAACTGAGGAAGCTTCGCTTATCATGTAATAAATTTCACCTTTCCAGAACCTAAACTCAGGTATCAGCACTGAAAAAAAGTGACATCAATTTACAATCAGGAAATCTTCCTTGGGATCAAGAGTGAACTCGCTTAAATCGTGCAGGTTCTTGCTAAAGGTAGGCGAGTTTTTTTTTTTCTCGTTAACATATTTCCTTCTTGATTCAAGAGGAGCATCTTCTTAGCGGCAAGTCCAACTATGTTTCTACTTAAAGCTTAGTATATGATGTCACCCGCTCCAATTTAAGCCTCCCCTGTTGGTTGTGTAAGTCGACTCAGGGCTGCCAAACACCCAAGTAGGCAATTTTATGAAATCTTGTGGGAACTCTGAGGAGGAACTTTCCATGACTGGACGTGCAGTGGAAAAAATGTGATAAGCTTACGCATAATGATTCATAAATTTGCAGCCAGGAATTTTTCATCCTTATATTTAAGCTGAATTTCTATAGAACCAAAAGGAAAATGCTCGAATGAAGCAAAAACAAGTATCTTCAACTGATTGTGAGCAGCATTATTCTTGATTCAAGAAAAAATCATTCTTGGCGGTGAATTGAAGAATTTTACTTTCTCGAGAGTGAAACTAGGATTTCATCTATTTTTCCTTCTACTATGGCAAAAGTGCTACCACCCCTCCCTTCCCCCGATTCACTCTCGAATACTGGGATTCGAATCGGAATATGTTCTCCTCGTACGTAAAATGACAAATCGACATGCCAGTGGCGAGGCGCGAATGATCGATTATCGACATTTTTCCATTTGAGGCTTTGGTGAAGAATCGATTATTAAGGTGTTTGTTGCGATTACCCTGTTTATCGATCCTTTTCAATAGGTTTAATGGTACATCAATCGATATATCGCAAAACACTGGAATTCACCGTAGCGCTACACGACGTTTTCCTTATGGAAACTTACGATCGGTGACAATTCTGTCGGAGGGCGGCGCGGGTCGGGAGAAGGCGTGCCCGGCAAAAACGGCTTATCTACGTCTGATTTTCATGGCGCTTGCGTGGTTCTTCCTCGGCTAGGTGTCGGCGCAGTGAAGCGTGGGGCGCGAGCCGTTAAGCCCCAGAAACCGGCCTCGTTGCAAAGCCATGCGTTCTCCGCGTCGTAGAAAGTTCCCGGGTGCAGCCGAGAAGCTCCAAGCTCCAACCCACAATTACCGCTATCGTTGAGCGTTGACCACCGAGCTTTTGGTCCAGCGGAACGACAGCAACGTTGCCACCTTGTCTACAGGCAAAACACATTTACTATTCTGCCGTCCGACGTGAGCACGCCGTACCACGATTTAACATTTTCTCGATTCTTGTTTTCTGGAAAATGCTATGTTTTACGATAGAACCAGCAAATAAACATCCTTTATTTTTTTTAGTCAATTCCAGCATACCGTTAAGAACTCAAAATGAAACATTGAGGTCGTTAGGTTCTCTTGTACACTGGAAAAAAAACACATTGGATCTAGAGTCCAGACTCTTAAAAACATCGACAAGAAAAAGTACTCTTGATTCAATCAGAATCTAGCTTAAATTAAGAACCAAGCCTCTTAATTTAAGCGGATTTCGTTTTGATTCAAGCAAAAATCCGATTGAATCAAGAGTATTATTTCTTGTCCATGTTTTCAAGGGCCTAGACTCTAGATCCAATGTGGTTTTTTTTCCAGTGCAGTATGTGTGGAAGATAAATATAAAATTTTGAATGGAGTTACGGCTTTTTTGCTGTCAAGGGCAGTATTTCTCCCAGAAGTAGGGATGCTTCATCATATGTGACTGATCGATTAATCGTTTTTGGGATTCCGCGCAGTTTTATCAATGGACCTTTTGCAAAAAAATATTGGAATTTCTTACATAAAATGGCTCAAAAATCGCGACGAGCGCATCGAGGAAGTCTGAAACACACTCCTTACTTCACAATTTTCGTAAGGAATGTACGGTTTTTTTTTTTAAGCTTCCCGCTTCAAAAACGATACTACGGTATTAACAGGTGAACATCTCGTAAGAGGAGTCGTTCCATCCAACCCTTGCTCACTGGTATGCTACACAATATTTACCATAGCCGACGCCAACCAAACACCGACCACACGTGACGTAACGTGACGTAACGTGACGTAACGTGACGTAACGTGACGTGACGTGACGTAACGTGACGTAACGTGACGTGACGTGACGTAACGTGACGTAAAGTGACGTGACGACACATGACGAGACGAATTTTATCAACCGACGTGTTCATATTGACCATTTCCTTGCGTTGATGAAGACCATGGTGCTTCCTTACGATTTGCGCCCAAAAGCGTCAGCCATGTCGAATATTGTGTTGCATCCTAGTGGGCAAGGGTTGAATGGAAAGACTTCTCTCTCGAAATGTTCACCTGTGCCGTAGTATTGTTCTTGAAGCGGGAAGCTGAAAAAATCCATACCTCTTACGCAGCTTGTGGAGTTAGAAGTATCTTTCAGACTTTTCCGATGCACTCATTATGATTTCTGAGCCATTTTTAAGAAGTAATAACTCTTGTATTCGCTCTAGCTGAAGTTCGCAACAGGCTCACTGGGTTGCGCTATGCAAAAAAAATTCGAAACGCAAGTCATCAACTAGCCCAATAATAATTGACCCATTACTTGAGTATACAGTTTCTCTTCGGGCATACCCTTCCGATGAATAGCAAAGATAACAATGGCGTGGCATGCTTTGCGATGTATCGATTGATCTGCCTTTTAAACCTACAGAAAAGATCGATAAACAGGGTGTTCGCAACAAACACCTTATCAATCGATTCTCTACCGCAGCTTCAAACGGGAGAATATCGATTATCGATATTCACGCCTCGCGACTGAAAGATAAAACAGTTTTGCCTGGCATGCAAAAGGCGTTGGGTTCTATGAAACAAGGCCCCCGGCTATACACTGGGCAAAGTCCGGCGCAACAGTAACACTAACCTACAATCAAAATTGCCGGCACTCAACCTACACCAGTCAATAATTGGTCGCCATAAAAGTAGGCAGCCACGTTTGCGGAGATTTGGTTTACAAAGAGTCAGTGCTCGGGCACTTTGGAATATGCATTGGCAGATATTTTGAAACCGCTGGATGGCAAGATTTTTGCATTATTGCCGACCTAGGTGGTAATATTTATAATATTCGAATGTATTATTCGTGTGTGAAAAACTGAGTTAATCCTCTGACGGTCACATTAAGTGCCAAAGTTGTAGCAGTCGGCATGGCACCTTAACAAGCCGCCATTCATTGAATGCAGAGTAAATTGTAAGAAGTCATAATGATGTCCGTGAGTGCTCTAAGTTGTAGTCAAGAGACCAATGGAGTTGGACTGTCGTGGTCTAGCGATGAGTTCCATGGCGGTGATCATGCAAATCTCTTCCGAGACCTTTTTTATCCAGTTTTCACGTTCACGATATCTTTAAACTGTCTTTAGTCTTGAATTTCAATCCTTTTTTTTTGTGTCTTCACAGTCAACATATCAATCTATGAAAAGTGTGAGCATTTTCTATATTTTGATTGAAATTCCTCCATTTTTTTCTTCTTCCTACAAATGGGTTGAGATTAACGAACAGTGAGATGGTTACATTCTTGCCCTCATTACTACCAGAGGCTAGTCAATTATTGATGCATAAATACTCATTACGTAAACGAAAGTTATCGTGGAAATTTCCTCTTCCTCCAATCTCCTGACGATCGCAAGTAGTATTCTTCTTTTTAAAAAAATAGATGCCAGTATTAGTGTTTATAGTTAAGTTGGGGGCAGCCGACAAGCCTAGGTATTATGAAGATATTTGGTCTAATGGTGCCTCGACCTCTTACGTCGATGCTTTGTTGCAATCATTTCACTCTAGAACAGATGTCGAAATTAGATTATCAATCCCAGTCGAGACCTGCGACTGAGTAATGAAAGATTGGTAAAATTTTGACAAGTACTCATAATCCAGAAGGACATCAGGAACGAAAACGGACGGAAACCATGAATTGACCACTCAATTGAAAGGAGAGTTCAGTTGTAGAGAACGATTGAATGAATGTGTTTTCAGCTAAAGGAAATAAAATTCAAACGTGTAGCAGTCTGATACACCTCCAGTAAAGTTCACGTTTTGCGTATAACTTACTCCATACCAAAAGCTGTGCATTGCAGCTGTTCAGAAAAAGAAAAAACTAAATTCAGCCGTTAATATTTGCTGAATGGAAAATGTTTTCGGCGCATATATTCACCTCCGAAAAATGTGAACATTTTTAGTTCTGTAAGGGTACTTAAAACGTGTTTTCAAGTTAGGTACTTTTAAGATAAGGCATTCGCGCCTATCTTTTCATGTAAAACGAAGACAAGAATTTTGACCGAAAAAAATGAAAAATAAAAAATAAAATAAACGATGCGTATGACCCATTGAAACTCTTCCTCTAGAATGAAACGGAATTTTTAATTCCTCTGGGCTCAGCAATTTATACCAAAACATATTAAAGTCACGAAAAGTACCTATAGAAAAATGTCCAAAGATGTGGCTAGAAGAGAAAAGATGAGGTGCATAAACGGGAAAAAATGACGATGAAGAGAAAACAAATGATTCTTCACAATTCCGAGATCCCACAAAAATGAAGAACATGACATTAAAGTGAATACATTCTGTTGCAAAGCTCAGTGCAGCGAGGAAATGAAAAATGTACGCTTATAATTTTTCTTGGATTCTGAGCAACGCGACATTGCAACGTATTGCCAAATCGCAAAGGAAATGGTTCTTTTTTAACATGCTTAATGATGTAGCCAGTAGTTTTTAATACGCAGTGAGACATCATTGTAGCATACTTATGAGTCTTGGCATTCCCCTCCTGAAGTCCCCCTCACTTTCTCTCTGCTCTATGCTTACAGTCATTATCCGTGCAGTTTCGTAATGGTTTCGGATTCAATAGACCAGCAAACTTAGGATTCCTCATTAAGTTATACTCAACATTTAGAGATTACGTTGTGATGAGATAAGTGATCGAGAAATAAAATGCCACGACGCGACGAGACGATTTCCTGAAAAACGTCAGATACTCTTGAAAGAGGATCACCCAGGAAGTTTTAAAATTGAGTTATGAATACAAAATTTAAGTACTTAAACAAGTACTTATGTTGACTCGGATTTCAATATTTTAACCATGATTTTTTTTATTTATTGAAAAAAATATAATATGGTGAAAATATTGCCCGTACCGATTGTCTGCTTTGGTCAACTAAATCTACCTACTATCTACTAACTAGTACCTACTATCTACTATCTACTACCTACTACCTACTACCTACTACCTACTACCTACTACCTACTACCTACTACCTAATACCTACCTACAACTAAACCTACTTTTTCGGCACAGAGATTCTTGAAGGTTTTGTGTTCTAGCTTGGGCTCATTTTTGCGATTACGTTCATTTTAAGAATTAGTGTTAATGAACTTTTTCCGCGTTTAAAACTCTGTTTTACTGGTCAAATTCCACAAAAATCGATGAAATATGGCATACTAGCAAGAGGATCTCTTGAGAAGAGGTACCCTAATTATTAATTACTGGAGCATTAGGATAAACCAGTGCGGTGGAGTGGCGTGACCGTATGAAGGATTCGCGACTTGATTTTTCGTCATCGCGGATTTTTTTTTCTTTTTTTTTGGCAACGAGCCAAAGTTTGCGATGACGAAGAGCCGTCATCTTGATTTCACCGCGGGCTCAACAAGATGTTTGGCGGGGTGGGGCGGGAGGAGGGGGTCGTTCTGGCGATACATAACCACACGAGTACTTTTACTTCGAAATTAAAACTCCGCGCCCGCCGTGAAAACGAAACCGAACAGAACTTTATCGAGGCTCCGTAATTTCTATTTCAACTTTCGCTGATTAACTTTTAAAGTTGGCATGGGAGTCACGAGATCGTTTCCTCGCTCTCCGTGCTTTACCGCTAGTTACATTCGATTTTTTTTTATTATTTATTTATTTTTCATTCTACTTTCCTAATGCTTCATCTCTTTACTTTATTTCTTTTTTCCTTCATTATTTTTTCCATCTATCGTTTTCCATTTGAGAGGCTTATAGGGCAAGACGCATGAGTGCAGTATTTGCTATTTTGAGAAATACGTGTTTGAATTTCCGGAATTACCTACATGGATCCCTCTGACGGAGAGAAAGTTCAAACTGACTTTTTCATGCTTAAAAATTGGAATTTTGGAGGGAATTTTTCACTGAATATAGTATGTACAATAAGACTAGTTTTACTTGAAATCATTAATATCTAATTTTTTTCAAAAACTGCACATATCCCTGTTCTCCAAGCCCCTCATTCCTTTTCATCTCCCTCTTATATGTATTATCTGATATTAAATATTTATTTTTTCATTTGATTTGATATATACTGAAGACGGCACTTGACACATTGATAAAAGCATAGTTGTTTGAGAGTTACGGCCTATCAAAAATCTTCACGTTTGAGAGGAGAATAGGGACAAGTATAATACCATCAAAATCAGTCCAGTAGCTTGTTTGCCGGCATTACACTCGCACACTATGTGTCATTGATTTGAATTACTCTAACATAGTTACATTATTTTACGACCGATCTGTTACAAGTCGTATACTTCTGACCTAAATGCGTAACACATCTGAATTGAACAAGCAAATGATATAATTTGACTTGGAGTGAAAGTTGCTCGTAAATTACGCCAAAAATGCTTCAAATAATATCTGTGATAAAGTTCTCAAAGTCTAAGGAGAGCTCTTCGCTTTTTTCCATGGTGCCAATTTATATGCCACACTTTTAGCCATCAAAGACGATTGACTGACTTAATTTTTGAACGATATTTTTTTTTCAATATGATAATTTGTATGAGTCGAAACTTAACAATTTTAATATCCTCTGGTTCATTCCTAATACAAATAAAATTTATCGTAGGAGAGGATAACAGACTGAGCTCCCAACCAGTTTGCCAACCTCGCGTTTTATGTGACGGTGTGAGGCCCTTATGGCGTGTGCTCTGCGCCTTACGCCGCACAGTGGAGCAAATCAGCGAGAGAGGTGAAAAACTTTAAAAGCTGATATCCTCGTTGACTCAAAGTGAAGAAGTTTAAAGATGATTCATTTTCTCACTTTTCTCGTAAACTTTTCGTAAAGAAGCACTCTTTAAAATGTATAGTGCGCCGAAATAAACGTACATCTTTGTACTTCTGGTCGAAAGTTGTGTGTCCGACCTCCCCCGAAAGCTCATCCCACCGAGCGCCAACTTGCTCGTTCGAATAATGAGCCTACCGACCTATATCAGTGGTTCCCAAATAAATGTAAGCACTGAACTCCAGACGAAGAACCGGATCTGACTGGAGCACCTTGAGGTAAACACAATGATTGAGACATCCTTTTGTAAGGACCTCAAAAGCGTACAAAATGATTAAGGTCTCCATTTGAAGGGAAGCAGTGCAGTCAATTGTGTCATTATGGGACTTTTCATGCCTACCTTTGGCAAAATTCGGTCGATTTTAGAGGGATAAGGATCTGAATCGATCAAATTTAACCGAGATTGTGCCTGAGCGCATTTCACGTTGTTAATGTTTTCATCATTGTTAAGACGAATAAATTGATTTTTTTTAAATTTTAATTTGAAAAAATAGAAATCGATGCGATCTTGTCATATTTATCTTCTAATTTGATGTAAGTGGTAGAGTCAAGTTCCCTCATTTGCATTAAATTGCATAATTTATACCAAAAATCTCTTTTATTGAAAGGAGAAAAGGGCAAAACACCTGAAGAATAAACGCAAAATAACAAATTTGGAAAGCTAAGTCGTGTTTATCAATAGATTTGTGTATTTTCAAATATAGGATGGCCCAGACCTACCGTGCCATGGGGTTTTTTCGGTTTTACTAGTCTCAGAGCCTCCCTGGTTCCCCTTGAGAGGTAAAAGCAGAGGGGCGCGTGCTTCAAAAGTCAGGGTTTGTGTCAAAATTTTCAAATTATTTCATCGGAATCAGAAAGTACGGAAATTTTAACTCAAATTGACACCACAAAATCCGAGATCTCTCGCTCGGTCAACATGAAAAAAATTCAATTTATTTACTTACTCCGAAATTATTTTCCTTGGGTAAGGACGGTGGGGAGAGGCACACACAGATCTTGGTGCTAGGCTTCGGTCCTCCCCGATGGTTTCACCCACAGTTGCCACACGATCGCGGTTCGTGACCAGTTTCTCAAAATAGCGGCGTTACTTTCTGAAAGAGAGCCTCACGCTTGCAGAGTAAAGAAACAATTCCTCGTAAAATGTTTCAACATCGGGCGTGATGTCAAAGGAGGATCACTGAACTTAGTATTCGAGACCAGCATCCTGTGGTAGCGGAAAGGCGTAATGGGGCTGCGGAGAGTTGCCAAAGGTTATACAAGAAATTCTTCCTCTAGTTCCAGCGTGCAAAGAGATCGTGCTTTTAAATGAACTACATTTTGCAATTAGGAACTGTAATTTCTGGTTCAGTTTAGAAACAACGTATTTATCATTAGGTTCCCTGTGCACATACGTTTCTTTTAGGAATGAGCCAGAAATTGTAGTTCCTAATTGCGAAATAAAGTCAAATTACACATTATAATGAATGATTCTCTGTGTTGACATTTTACATAGAACACGATTGACGAATTGACTTTTTTCCAAATTCAATTCAGAGGTGATACAATTGGACGTATTTATGCTGAAAGGAACTATGTGCATAGGGTTTGGGTGGAGCATAGTTCCGTTTAGCATAAATGCGTCCAACTGTGGCGTGCGTCAATGCACGCTCCTTGCGTATAAAAAAACCGAAGTCTTCTCATTGCAGATGGGCACTAACCTGAATTCGGCATATTTTTCGACGCAAGAATTTTCACAAGTGTTTTTTTTTTTTTTTTTTTTTTTTTTTTTTTTTTTTTATTTGACCACTTTACAGGTGTCTTGCATCAGACGACTAAGGACATGAGGAGGAAATTATGTTTTGCGTATTTGCCGGACCTATGCGGTGTTTTTAATGGCTGATTTGGACGTGTTTATGCTTAAAAGTACTATGTTACATCCAAAATGCACATAGTTCCTTTTTGTATAAATACGTCCATTTGATCCACGACAATCATAATTTTTAACAAGCAGAAACTTTGAATTTACTACTTATCATAAAAAATATGAACGTTGGCATTTCCCTCATAACTTAATTTTCAGATTTTGGTATGCATAACCGTATTCTGAGTGAAATTATTTTGATGACTACACATATGTTTTTTATACGTTTAATGCTTACCCTGTATTGTGGTCGAATAAAACAATGGACCCGTCAGTGGCGATGCTGTTAGTTGGCAATACTGTTTATCCTCTATTCAAATCCATTAAGTTTATCGATTTAGGGGAGATAAGCTGCTTGACCAAGAATCGATTGTTTCACATACACTTAAATGACGGAAAACCAGTGCTGCCAGCATTCGAGAATCGCCACGGGGACCCGATGATTTTCTCTACTCAACCAGAAGAAAAAAACGAAAGTCCTAAGGGGCATCTCAAGAAAATTTTTTCTCTATTTAGGACTGAAATTTTTAGAAGATTTCACACGTATCATCATTTTATTTATTCCGACAACCACTCTTTATTTTTCTCGGCAAGAACAGGGAAAAAAAAAGAGATCGAAATGAAAACTTTAGGGGCAATAAAACTGCGGGATGAAAGCAGCAAGGACAATGGAGACGTGACAGTAAAAAAACTGACGCACATCAACACAGATGCCATCTTTTGAAACAACAACTACAATTTACAGCGAGGTATGACTGAAAACTTGCAACTTTTATTCGATTTGCAGCGCTGGGCATCAAGGTAAATAATCTTGGTGAAGGTTTCAGGTTGTGCCGCGCATCCGTTATGAGCTTGAACGTGCGTGTATATCAAAACCAGTGTTGCCAGATTTCAGGGATACATGGCTTTATTTTGAAAAATCGGCCTATGCGGAAAAAATTCGACCGCTTGCCCTATCTGGCAACCATGAATTGTGCGAGTAACTTGATGATACATTGCGATTATTTTAGACTTCGATGTAACACCGTCCGTACTCCTTGTAATGGAGTGCGAAGGCAAAGAACTCAGCGCCTTCACCTTTTTGCCGCACCGGAGACTTTTTTTCAAAAGCCTTTAATACGTTAATTTTTTCGATTTCCCTCTTAGTATACCTGTCGCAGAACTCAGGAGTGATGGGAAATGCTAAAAAAAAAAAAAAAAAAAAAAAAAAAAAAAAAAAAAAAAAAAACGAAATTAATTAATTTTCTCGTTTAATTAGGGAGTGGCTAAATCATATTAATTTGATGCGTATCGTACGCAAAATAAGCATACACGGTGATACGGTGCAAAATACAACAATGAAATAGCAGTACTAATTTTTTGCATCGTTCCTGAGCAAATATTTAAACATAATAAGCTCTTCAGTACAAAAAATTGCACTGAATGTTGCCTAAGAGCGGTGGTGAGGCGTGAACGATCGATTATCGATATATCCTCATGACTCGAAAGTATAAAGAACCGATTTTTAGAGTGATCGTTGTAAACAACCCATTTATCGACCCTTATCCGTAGGTTTAAATGGCAGATTAATTGATGTATAGCAAAGCCCGCCATGCTACTGTCCCATAGTTGTTTTCAATGCTACTGTTATTCGGTGACTTAAACGCATGGGTAGGAAAAACATCACACTGATCTTTGCCGCAAGGTGGCTTTCAAATCTTTTGAAAAATACTGTTGAGAACGGCATGATCATAAATTGAAGAGCGCTTTCAATGCTACTGTTATTCGGTGACTTAAACGCAGGGGTAGGAAAAACATCGCACTGACCTTCGCCGCAAGGTGGCTTTCAAATCTTTTGAAAAATACTGTTGAGAACGGCATGACCATAAATTGAAGAGCGTTTTCATTTGAAATAATGAGGAAACAAAAGGATATAAACATAATATTTCACAGACACTCAAACAGACGAACAAAAAATTGAAATCGGCTTCGGCTTTCAATTTTAATTGACATTTTTATCTCATTGGTTCCCCCACGAATATTTCCATCATCATTCCTCCTCCCAGCTATATCGTTTCATCTTTCCTCATCACTCACAGACCAGGCACTTCGATCATGCGTCATCGATGTATCAATGTACACTATGACCTTATCACTATCAAATAATCAATGTACATATCGAGTCTATTAACCGTGGTCGAACCAGAATTTTAAATTTTTTTCAGGACAGTGTCTTATAAAACGTATAGGACAGCGCGTTTGGTCCTCATAATTATTGTTTGAAACGTATGTTTTCTTTCATTTTCATCCCACCCTCTTCGCTTATTTTAAACTTAGGTAGATAATTGGACGTAGATCGGAACTATGTGCATTAAGACATGAGCCCTGAGACCATAAGAATATATGCATGACAGGGCTCACGTCATAATGCACATAGTTCCGCTTGACAGAAATACGTCCAATTGAGACGTCATGGTGCAAAGTTTGATTTATTTTATCAATAAACCTGAGCTATTAAATTTTTATCTTCCTTACCCAGGCGGGAAGAGAGAACTTTACGGGCGAAAGTTTTTCAATTCAGTGCGTAACTTCAAGCGGAAACGTGGGTTGCGCTAGCTGTTACTTTTTATATCCCACCTGTAATGGGGAATCGATTACATGAAAAGGTGTCGATTACTAGGTTCCACGAGACTATTAATTAATCTTTGATCAACAGGAGACAGATTACAGCATACTGTTGCTCAGTGGCGTGGCGTGCTTTGCGATATATCGATTGATCTGCCATTGGAGCTTATGAAAAAGGATCGAAACACAGGGTGTTTGCAACGAACACCTGGATAATCGATTTTTCATCACAATTTCAAATGGGGAAATATCATCGATTGATCGATCGATCGATCGTTCACGGCTGCTGCTCCTCGCGCTCATTTTGCGAGGTTCTCTACCGTCATCATTATGAAACTGATAATTACCCATCATTAGGTCGATGAATTGCTCTACCTTGGGCATATTTCACATACATTTTTGTCAAATAGGCGCATAAACATATGATATTTGGGTCGATTGGCTTTGTAAAGGCATGTATCTTCAGATCCAGTGGGTGGAATTCGTGAATTTCGCGAGGCAATGTTTTGAAAGTTTTTAATCTCTTATTTAGTGAAAATGCAATCTTTATTCCCGTTTGCGCCACTGTGGAGGTCTAAAAGAAGGGTACCAATCAGACATGGATTAGTATTGTCTTTACTCTCAGTATAAAGGAACTTTACGACACTTCATTTCCCGCGGAATCATACCCAAATGTGAAGCCCATCAGTGACGTGGCGTGCTTTGCGATCCATCGATATTTCCCCATTTGAAGCTATGTTAAATAATCGATTATTAAAGTGTTCGCTGCGAACACTCTGTCTATCGATACTTTTCCATAGGTTTCAATGGGATATCAATCGATACATCGCCAAGCACGCCACGCCACTGGAGCCCACGTCCTCGACTAAACACCCCGGGCAACCGGAGCCCACCCGCAAGGCTCGAAGCTCAAAGCTCTGGGTAATTAATCAAGCGTCCGGCGCGGCGCGGCGGCAGCGGCGGCGTCGTCGTGATTCGTTCGGATTCGTTCGAGTTCTGTCACGATACAAATCGGGATCCAGATGAATGCCGAGCGCGGCGTGCAGACCGTACATTCACATCCGACGACCTTGACTTGCACCGCAAACACCCCCCTCCCGCCGGCAGCGCGGACCGCAGGACTCAGGCCGGCCAATCGAAAGTGAAAGCTGAACGGCAGACAGCTCCGACTCCTGATCGCGCCTGCTAGCTACGCTGTGTCCGCGAGGAGGCTGAGCTCGAGGCCCGGGGACCGAGCCGAGGTTCATGGGAATGTGAAATGAGGCGGCCGCCGTTCGCCGTTACAGGTGGAAAAACTCCGGCTCGCTATCGGCCGCAGCACCGGCGAGCGTGGGAGGAATATAGTTTGACGGATTTGACCATGACGCAGAGAGACAAACATCAGGTCTCGATAGACGATCAAAGTCCCGAACCAATTACCATCAAAGTTTCGGGAATCATCAGTCTTAAACTCATTAATTATCTTAATTTTAAAATGAAAACTTGGCAGAAATTTCGGCCTCCTGTGGTGTAGTGGTTATAGCGCTGGCTCTACAATCAGGGGGCCCCGGGTTCGACTCCCGGCTAGGCGACCCGAGTTTGATGGTCTCAAACAACGGTTGCCTTGGGCTGGTACATGGTACGGAAGGAGCGGCTCTTACTGGAAGCGCAAGGATTACCACTTGTGTGGTATTTGAAGTAGTAAAAAAAAAAAGAAATGTTTCCTGAAGCAGGAAATGATGAATGGTGGCACTCCGCTCTGATTTTACTTTGGACAAAATAGTGCGGCCCGTCAAAATTTGATGGTAGATGGTGGCCATCAGTCATCGGCATGTCTACTTTGATCGGAATTGGTTCGGAATTTGATCGTATATCCAGGGCTTTCGTGCTTGAGACCAGGAGGAATCGCTGGCGTTCATCGGTGGATCCAGCAAAGTGGCAACAATGTTTTTCTCCATTTAAGGCTATGGAAGTTTATCGATTCTTGGAGGGGCCAGGCACATACGGCACGGCAAAACAGAAAGTGATCAAACCTGCCGTATTATCGAAGAGAACGATAAGTACAAATATGAGGTTTAGGAAACACGGATCTTATTTTTCCGAACGAATCTTCCGTTTTTCGTGACACTGTCAAAAGTCATCGAAAAGACTCATTTTTTGAATGATTAAATATCGAAATCTCTTAATTTCAACCATATGAAAAGATTCGTATTCATTGCATATTAGGCAAGACAGCAGAATGTAACCTTCTGCATGCTAATGCACTTAAATTCGGACGGACCACATTCAAATTTTAAGGTTTAAAATTGGCAGAATATGATATCATTTTACTCAAGACAGCAGAAAGTTTGCTCTCGTGCGGTAAAGTTACTTCAAATGGAAGTAAGTCTACGTTTGTAAACTTACTTCCATTTGTTTGAGATGACGTCAATTTTTCCGCTCTTAGCGCTTTTCTATAATTCAGTATTTTCCATACATACGTGATCCAATTTTTTAAGGTCAGCGCCACACACAAATGTCTGCTTTGTTGCTGGTTATTATTTTTTGAGCCCCTCTAATTTTCTACCTCTTCTTTTCTCGCTCCAACCTCAAAGTCATAGAGTGGGAATCACGAGTCCCAGGATAGAAGTCAAAAAGTTAATTCAATCTTGGGCACTGCGTGATTTATTGCTGCGACCGCGCATGCTGGCAGTAACTGGTTTAGAGCCTTCAGAAATGTGCGCGTATTACCGTAAGACATATGAATACACGCACCGACATTGTTGCAAGGTCTGGAGAAGATGGATGATAGCCTGTGGTTCTTTTGAAATTCGCCAAAAGTTTTGAACAACTCTGATGCTCGGTTCAGAAAAACAAATATGTTTTATTTTCATTTTTCACATGAGAAGTTGTTTAATGTAACGCACTTGCACACGCCACATCATTTTTTTTTTTTTTTTTTTTTTTTTTTTTTTTTAAATTAATTCGTCGATATGTTGCCCTAGGCTTCTCCTAGATAGTCGTGTTTGCCACACGTTTGTACTGTCAGAAAAAATTGAAACTAGCATATTAAAAATACGTTTTAATGCCAAATTTGGCTGGCTAAGCTGCATAGAACATGGTAATTGAACAAAAAATCGAGCTACAAGCCAAAAATAAATTATAAACAAGTATTTTAAACTATGTACAGGTGAGAAATAATATAAAACATGTGCTTTGAAATATTACTTGTTTAATTTATTTTTGGCTGGTAGCTCGATTTTTTAATCAATTACCATGTCATATCAAAAGTATTGTCTTTTTTCACCCTCTATCTCTCTCTCTCTACCTGCTGTTTTTTCAGGGAGTGAAAGATTAAATGGTAATAACGAAGCACGTATCTTCAACAGTCATCCATTCTTTGCTTTGTTCAGATAATGAATTTAAAGTGGCTTTACAGCATGGTATAGACCAAGAACATGCTTAAATTTCGTGCTTAAAACTAATCCAGAAAAAAATCGACAACTTCCCTCCAACAGCCCCCCCCCCCCTCTACTTTTACAATTGATTACGCCAAGTTGGCTTTAATATCTGCTCACAATAATGTTTTGCGGGAAATTATAAAACTATAGTTTTCTGATAGTGGCAACGTTTGAGAGCTAGAGTGGCGTAGGTAATGGACATTGGTCGTTTCGTGGACCAATGGGCCAATTTGATGATTGTGGTCCACGACACCGCCAGTTTTCTGTTTAAATAACTGTATATATTAGATTTAGAAAGGTGGAAAGAACTCGTTCATCGCTACCTAGCAACCATGAGTCTGATCGATGCTGTGACCGTTTGTGGGACAGAAGTCACACTTTCACCGCCGCCCCAGCCATTCAAAGCGCCGTTGCCTTTTGATATAAAAGTCACAGCTCTAATCACTAATTTAAAAATTAACTTTTACACGTCGATTAAACTATATAGCAATTTTTCTTCTGTTAAATAGATCTGGTTTTTTGTAGACTGATTCAGAAAAATCCACCTGCTCTCCAGGCCGCCATAAGGGGGGGGGGGATACTGGGTCCCTGGTACCGGGGCCCGGGCCCCGGAGGGGGCCCGTGTTACCCGTTAAAAACCACTACGAATTCACATACAATCCTGGTTTCGTAAGAAAAAGTGAAAAATTTACCCTAAAAATTTCGGGTAAAGGTGAATAGATTTTCAGAAACACGCTGGGGCACTGTAGAATTCTTCTTAAATTTTCAAAGAAGTATACTTCTTGGAAAATTTCTATCTATTTTCGAGATTTACAGTACAGAGGGATATTTTTAGTACGGCGTTTCATTTTCTACCGTCGTCAGATGCTAAGAGTCTCCAGTCTGGGCATTCTCGACTTAAATGGCTCATGGCTCAACTCCCTTGCCATAGACAAACTAAGGGGGAGTCCAGGGGGGCCTGGCCCTCTTAGAACTGAAAATAGTATCATATGCCCCCCCAAAAAAATAAAAATAAAATTTTTCAGATGTTTTGAATGCAACAATTCGCAAGTATTTTGTGCTGAAAGTATAAAAAAAAAAAAAAAAAAAAAAAAAAAAAAAAAAAAACAACATGATTATTCCGCAGAAATTGGTGGAAAAATTCTTTATGGAAGCTTCAAAATGCGTCCGATTAGTCGTATAAATTCTAAAATTTCTCGGGGGATGCCCCTCGGACCCCCCCCCCCCCATTTCAATCCAATCCATTTAAATCTTCCGTCACATTCATACGGCGCAATGATACAACTATTTGAACTCTCCGGAATGCGTGAGATATCACTCCGCATTTGAAGGCGTTTTCAAAACAGCCAAGTTCGTTATCGGAATAATCGTTTTGCGTAGTTCATATTATTTTGTTTCCATTTCTAACCACTTGTTTAATATAACCCCTCCTATAAAAATTACCCATTTGCTAAATACAATTCTAGCTGGAGCGCACTTCAGCTATGCATTCACCACTGCAAAAATGTTAACGGAAATCGAAAAGGCCAACGTGCATGAAGGCTATTTCAATTGTAATTTTTCGTCGCATTTCTAAGGCGCAATGATACAACTATTTGAACTCTCCGGAATGCGTGAGGTATCACGCCGCATTTGAAGGCGTTTTCAAAACAGCAAGTTCCGTTATCGGAATAATCGTTTTGCGTAGTTCATATTATTTTGTTTCCATTTCTAACCACTTGTTTAATTATAACCCTCCTATAAAAATTACCCATTTGCTAAATACAATTCTAGCTGGAGCGCCCTTCAGCTATGCATTCACCACTGCAAAAATGTCAAAGGAAATCGACACGCCCAGCGCGCATGGAGGCTATTTCCATTTAAATCTTCCGTCTCATTCTTACGGCGCAATGATACAACTATTTGAACTCTCCGGAATGCGTGAGGTATCACGCCGCATTTGAAGGCGTTTTCAGAACAGCCAAGTTCCGTTATCGGAATAATCGTTTTGCATAGTTCGTATTCTTTTGTTATATTCCGTACCACTCGTTTATTTTTAATCCTCGTAGAAAAACCACCCATTTGCTAAATACAATTCTAGCTGGAGCGCACTTCAGCTATGCATTCACCACTGCAAAAATTTCAGAGGAAATCGACAAGCCCAGTGTGCATGGAGGCTATCTCCATTTAAATTGCATGGACACTCCATGCAACAATTCGCAAGTATTTTGTGCTGAAAGTAGAGAAAAAAAACATGATTATTCCGCAGAAATTGATGGAAAAATTCTTAATGGAAGCTTCAAAATGCGTCCGATTAGTCGTATAAATTCTAAAATTTCTCGGGGGATGCCCTCGGACTCTCCCCCCCCCCCTCCGTGCTTGGGGCCGGACCTTAAAACTGGTACCTGGGCCCGAGATGGGATGTGGCGGGCCTGGCTCTCTCTCGAGTGGCCAAACTAAAAACAAAACCAATGCAAAATCGAATTTTCATCGCGTAAACATAGTCCGTGCCAAATATGCACTTTTCCACCTTATTTCAGATACATTTTGTCAATTCATGAACGCAAAAAAACGCAATCATTTGGTTTTATTTGCTCTGTACTCACGTACATATGAAGATGAATGCTTAATCTTAATGGTTATCTTATTTTGTTACAGGTAAGTTTCGAAACGTAGTTCTGCAGACTTTGACGTACAGGTAAAATATCTGTATAAACATTGCATATCTACCAAGGACCAATCATGTTTTTTGAACATGGCGTAAAAATGAAGTGCCCCTCAATTCGTAAATGTTAAACATTCGCTTGATGTGAACTACATTTTGCAACGAGGAACCACTACTTCTGTTCTATTTTAGAAACAGCATATACGTCATTGGTGGTTCCATAATGCAAAATGCGGTCTAATTGTAACCGTGTAGCGGCAAAAAGCCTCTGCCCCCGGAGGAATTTGATTTAGATCAGTAACTAATTTTCGTTCGAAAAAGGATTATCCTCTTGAAAAATGTATTTGACCACTAAAATAAGTACAGAGGCCAAAAGTGGCCTTCGGCTTAAGAGGCAGGAAGTTTTAATTGTATAACACAGAAAACGATGATTGGTTGAATTAGGAAAGCCTAATGTCTCCATCGTATTTTATCAGAAATTTTGCAGATTAATCTCAAAATTTCTGATGATTAATTGGCTTATCTTCCTTATCAGTGTTCTATCATGCAAATTAAAATATCTCTAGAATACCCATTGCTTTCGTAAATGCACTTTGAAGAAAAAGAGAGAGAAAAACGGCAGAAAATGAGCAAAAGTTGAAGAATTAATACTTGTAGATAAGGAACAATTCGGATGTTTCGAATGAAGAAAAAAAAAGTCGATGAGTTTTTTGGTGCAAGACTCAGTAATGCGCAGCGGGCTAGAAAATATCACGATCCTGCCAAATTTCCTCTAACGTATCGACTGGACCTGAAAAAATTGCACATGAAACGTTTTGGTGAATAGTTTTAGTTGATCAGAGACCAAATATGAATTGCTCGAATATCGTTCAAGCGTGTACATCCTGCAGTCATTCAGTGACTCTAACGCATGGGTAGGAAAAACATCGCATTGTTTAATCGTTTGAAAGATACTGTTAAGGGCAGTGATCATATGTTCAAGAGCGTCTTTTTTCAAGTAATGAGGAAGCGAGAGGGTGTAATATAAATTCCAAAAGTTCTTTTTTTAATATTAAAGTAAAATTCATCATTTCCTAAGGGTCATACACTGTTTTTTTCAAATAACTATCGAAGCGATTATGTTAAAATAACTATAAATAAACAAAATTTCAATTTAGTCTTGTGGTGAAAGTAGCCTAGTTTACATTGCAAAACCAACATATAATTGGAACCGGTTGAGCAGAAAGGAAGCAATCCTAACGGTCCATTTCCAAATTTTTTGTATGGTTGGTTTTTTTACAGGATGGATGAGAGTGTACATTATTTGAACATTTCGGGGGATTTTCTGTGTTGTGAATCAAATTACCTGAAACTTTCAAGAGAACCCATACAATCGTTCCTCCTCTGTAAAAACGTAAATTGATCGCTAAAACTGTCTATGGCTAATATGATTTGGTCTCTTCCGGCTTAGCCCGGTCCAATTCGTTGCTGCATCCAACTTCGGGAACTAATTTGTGGCTCATTTAGAAGCGTCAAAAGACTCAGGTTTTTTTTTTTTTTTTTTTTTTTTTTTTTTTAATTCATGGTTTTAGGTTCATCGCTCAGCAGTGCACTTTAAATGAGTAGGTGATTTATTGAGACATAAGTCACGGAATAACTGAGCGCCGTTGACATGGTCCAAAGAGAAGAGACAATGAGTCAATATTACTTCGGATGCTCCTGACAGTTATAATCATCGAAATGTCAATGGTGTTCGTGTAAAAGAGCATCAGGCACTCTCGTAACACGCGATTATATTGCCATAGGAAGACGTGTTTCCTTAATTAAATCAGAAGTAACTATACCTATGACGACATGAGCCTTGCCATGCATGCATCCTCGTAGATCGACGGGCTCATGTTAGAATGGATGTGGTCTCTTTTGATTTAGATACGTCGCTAATTCATCGTTTCCCAGACGAAGGCACGTTACTCGGTTGTAGGGTTGCAGACTGACTCAGACAAGTCGATTTTGTGAAGGGAAAGTAACTGTAAATCTCTGCTCAAAATTTTACTGATTTTTGTAGTGAGTCCAAGGGAAAATGGTTAAAATTAGGAGAGAGAAATGTTGAAATTTTAAAATGGAAATAATGTAGCAATAGTTATTGTCTTTTGTCTGGAGAATGATAACTTGACACGATCGTCATTGAAAATTCCCGGTTTTTAATATATGAAAATTCCGCAATATGATGGTGTGGTGGTAGTTTTTATTGTTTAGAACCTATATATGAAGGCAATAATTTTAAAACCAAATATTCCTAGTAATCATTAAATTTCGGCATTTTGGGATATTGTCGCTTACGTGCATGCATAAAATCATTTTTTTTTTTAATTTTTTTTTTTACTGTTGAAAATATGTTGAACACTATTAAAACTGTTAAACACTGTTGAAAAAGTTATTCTTTGTGAGAAATTTTGGAGTGAAATTCTATGCCAGAGTTTATAAAGCGCCCAAAAACCCCGAGTGATATGAATGTGGAGCGGAATTTATTTTTCTATAGAGGTGACTTTCACTATTACGGAGTGGAATCTACTCTTTTTGCGGAGTGTCGCACGCTTTTATGGTGCTAATTTCAATTCGCAACCAAATCACTCGGGGTATTTGGCAGCTATATTGACTCCGACACCGAATTTCACTCCTCGATTTTTAATAGTGTAGGTTGTAATGATGGCTCGGTGATCAAGCTGTCCTGAGTTTGATTCCCGGCTGATACCAGACTTCGTTTCTGTTTAAATGGCATTTAAAACACTGGAGCTTTGTCATGTGTTCTGGCTAAAAAACATCATAATCAAAAAATTCCAAGAAATCTTTGGAAGCTCATACACTTGATGACAGCTAAGAATTCACGCCGAAGATCTTGACAACGGAGAAAGGAAAATATAAATAGAGCAAAACGAAGATGAAGAGGTGGATACAAATTCGAACACATCAACACGTGAGCCTTCGAACAAAAAGCCTGACTCTGAACCTCTGAGTAAAATGTCATCCATGATTAATGTGGTGTTGCCAATAATGTCTCTTTTGGTTTTTTTCTACGTCTCGGTGTTCGGTCTCGGTTGCTACCTTGATAATGATATGGAGTATGTCTAAGAAACGGCGATAGGCAGATGAAAAGAGAAGGGAGGAGTCCATTGTTTATCGCGAGAAGATGATGCACACCACCAAATTAAAAGGAACACGTGGTTTTTGGCCTCAGCCCTTCACAGTATTTGATTTTGTCAAAGCAGCGAAAGGTTTTAGGGGAGAATTAGGAGCCTGATTTCCAAACTTTCAAGAAATAAAAATGAAAAATTCGACCCCAGGTGTCTCCATGATCGAAAAAAGACTGTACATTTAGATTTTCTCTCCAAAATTCAAAATCAGCTCATTAAAAAAAGGGTAAATTGGCCCGAAATGATAATACAAAATCACCTTTTAGGAGAAAAATTAAGAGGAAAGAAACTGATTGTTTATTTTTGCGGCCCTAGTCCAATTTTAAGCTGATTTTCTACGTAAACACGAAATTCATCGAAGAAGCACCTGCAAACTCTTCATTCGTTAAAATGGTCCTACTTATGATTCTATTTTTAGGCCTCCTTGAAACTTAAAAATTATGATCATCATGTAAGCCATATGGGGCTCCAATGAATGTACCGTTTCAAGAACGGATATGGATACGGTCCCCCACCGCACAGTGGATCGTGTCGATCAGAGAGGTCGGATATTAAAGTTTTTGCTGAAACTGCAAATTTTGATGTTGATTCCGTCACATTTTAAATCTTAAGAGTTGCCTCTATTGGAAAATTTCACGAGGAAACCAATGGAACCCCTTTTAGGTTCTATAAAGTTTTGTATTAATGGAGTTATGAGCTTTTAAAGTCTCCCCCATTGATTCGATCCAATGTGTGCCGCCTCTGCCGTGCTAAGGAAGAACGCCGTATGAACATTCGAGAGTTGCCAAATTTCCTTCGATGAAACGTTTATTTTCGAGGAAAGTTGTTAATATTTTTCCTTGAAATTTTCAGGAACTTTAGGCGAAATTGCGAACAAAATCATCTCGAAAATTGAAGGAAAGATATTCAAAAATTTACCAGGAAATTCGTGTTTTATCAAAGGTAATTTGGCAACGCCTGATGGCTCATACGGCGTTCTTCCTTAGCACGGCAGCGCTGCTCTCGAGTCATCCTCTTCAATCATTGCACTGACTCCATGTCACTGACCCATGTAGTTCCCTCGCAACAAGTGCCATGATAGACAACTCATTTTCCCCCCGAAGAAGTGACAACTCAGCTGCCCAATCATCGATTCACCAAACCCCCCGTCCAAGCCCCCCCCCCCCCCTCCACTCGTCGGTAAATGTCACTCGCCAACCATTATTTCAAACACGACTCAATCTCGGCAGTTCCACGCGCGTCGACTTCTGGTTCGGTTTCCAATTGTCTCTGCGGATCAACGGGAGTGTGACCGGTTGGAGTACGGTTCGCACCGGACCGGTTCGGCTTTTCGCGTTCGCGGGAGTGGAGTGCGTCGAGCAGCAGCGCTTTCTGCTGGGAAGTTGACCCATTGTGTGAAGGCGTGCTTCGTTTCAGTCGTAACAGCTGTTCGCGGAGTTCGCGTCGGTGATGGTGTGAGATTTTTGTGTTTCCCGGGCCACGATTCAAACTTTTTCGAGGTAAGAACTGTTGTAGTTCCTGGAGAATAGTATTTGAACCGCACTGTCGTCTCAAGCAAAATCGCCGTAACTCCACTCCTATGGTTTTATATTTTTCTAGCATGCACTGCTCTATTACAAGAGGATGCAATTGCCCTAAGTAATGGTGTGCCAGAGTTGCATAAAAAAAATAAGAAGGATTTGTTAGGTTTTTTTAAAACGGCATTTCGTCAAAAAAATTGACGAATTTTCGAATGGAGATACGGCGTTTTCCCTTTGGACAATGTCTGTTTTCCAGACAGTCCCTTTGTCTGTTTTCCAGGAAACGTATGCTTTTTTCCAGAATATTTTTTTCAAACAGGAGAAATTTGAGAGCATTCGGATGCTCACAAAGTGTTTTTTCTTACCAAGGTGTGGTATGATAAACAATCATTGTACAATACCACCGGCCATTATTTTTCGCCGTTACAAAATTTAAATACAATTATTTTTTTCTTTTACTTATAATACTTACTTATAATATGTTAGAATAACTTTGCCCTGATTTAGTGCGTTCAATTCATGATTGAATATAATATCGCTCTTAACCGGCTGCACTAATTAGACTCATTAAAGCAAAGAAAACATTTTTTTTAACACTTAATGTGATAAAGGAAGTGCGTGTTTTGTCAAGGAAGCGACAATTTTGCCGGAGAACCGGCCGGGTACATTCTAACACAAAATGTTTGCTAACTGTTCTCTGCATCAGTATAGTGTCTGCTAACTTATACACAAAGACGACATAAACATAGTTTCCTGAGTTGTTAGCTGAAGTTAAAGAGCATCTTGGTTTTCCGGATAAATGACGGTTTTAAAGCATGACAAAAAATATACGTAAGTTATGAAGAAGAAATTTTCATCCGCTCCGGGAAAGTCGAAGTAATCTGTTGAAAAAATCACAAAAAGAGATTTTTGCGGGCATTAATGCGTGACAGCGCGGCGAACCCCATAAACTAACCGTGCCTTAAAGTACTTGTTCAGAGCTCCAAAACGTTTTGTATAGAAATCCGCTCTCTGCAGTTGGATTAAAATAAATTCAAAACTTAAAACTCCTAAAAACTAGTATTTGCCGGCTGATTGTTGAAATTGATAGACAAAGTTATAGAGAAAGAGGACATAGGGAGTATGGAACGATTTGGTTGAAATGGGCGGTTCCTGATGACTGAGAAAGAAAATAATGGACTAACTACAGGGTCTCTCATGGATTGCCGTTAGTTGGTCCATAGAGGCGATATCGTAACCAATGAAGTTCATTTGAGATACGATTATTGCTAGTTGAAAACTACCTATAATATATATACCTATATATACCTTATATATACCTTCTTTGTCCATTGCAACCACCCGCTTCCACCGATAGGATCCCTCAAAATCTCTTTTGTCCTCTTTGTCTATAGCTTTGTCCGTCAATTTCGAAAATCAGCTTGCAGGGATCACTTTTTTACAACCCTGAACTTTTCCAACAAAGGAAGGGGTATAGCACCACGAGAATTACATCAAAAGGTATATTTATGGGAGAAATCAATCAAGTAGGTATTGTAAAATATAAACTTTTCCAACGGTCAAACCTTGATAATATTATGGAGTATGTCTTAGAAACGGCGATAGGCAGATGAAAAGAGAAGGGAGGGGTCCATTGTTTGTTGCGAGAATATGATGCACACCACCAAACTAAAATCCAGATTTTCTGATATCAACGTAAATTGATGCAAAAACGTTTGTAGATATGTTTTTTCGTATTTTGGTTTAATTGGCAAGAAAATAATGGACTGACTACACAGGGTCTCTCGTAGATTGCCGCTAGTTGGTCCATAGAGGTGATATCGTAACCAATGAAGTTCATTTGAGGTACGATTATTGCTAGTTGAAAACTACCTATATACCTCCTTTGTCCATTGCAACCACCCGCTTCCACCGATAGGACCCCTCAAAATCTCTTTTGTCTTCTGTGTCTATAGCTTTGTCCGTCAATTTCAAAAATCAGCTTGCAGGGATCACTTTTTTACAACCCTGAACTTTCCCAACAAAGGAAGGGGTATATCACCACGAGTATTATATCAAAAGGTATGGTTATGGAAGAAATCAATCAAGTAGGTATTGTAAAATACAAACTTTTCCAACGGTCAAACCAATACGATAGTAGGTGGGCTCATTCACCAAGTGGCTGTTAAGCTCGTTGGGAAACAAAGTCGCATAATTCCGAAAACCACAAAGTGGGCCCAGGAGGCGGTAAAGGGGATAATTGGTCGCGTCGTTATGAAACGGCGCCGTGGTATTTGATCTCTTGATGAATTTTTGAGCGCCGTTTAAACCGGTGTTGCCATGCTCCGATTTAAAATCAGTTTATTTTACATGCGGTGGATCATGAAATTCGCATCTGTCGACAAAAAAAATTGTTCTGAAGATATTAATCACAGCAAAAATATATTCACTATCAAATTAAAGTCCAACTCGTTTGTCAAATTGATTTTAGACCCCTTGGCTGTCTTTATTAGAGTGTTCAAAGAGATTACCTCATATTATTTATTGATGATATTTTCTTTTGTTTCTTTGGGCACTTTAAAGGTGAGTTTGCCTTCGTGTAAACTTCCATCGACAAGAGAAGAATGAAATATTGGGTAATCGAGAAGATAATTGATCCAGCATTTTGCTGTTCTTGAGGCACGGTTAAACGAGCTGTTTAAAGGGTAGGCACTGATCATTTGAAAGATATCGAAACATTTTCATCTTACGACTTTAATGAGGGGTTGCTGTGCTGTTGATTGAATCCCACCCTCTGTGAGAGCTTTACTATTAAACAGAAAGAAACAAAGTATTTTTCTAAACAAGTTAGTTAGGAGCAGTTTTAAGTTAACCAGCCGCACATTTTCGGGTACAGAAAAGTCAAAGCGGAGAAAAGCATCTGTCGAATATGAAAATGGACGTCGATGTTTATGTCTAACGTTTAATCTTATTGAGGAATAAAACTTAAAAGCAGCTTCATCCTTTGGTTGGATGTCGATGTGACTTAATTCCGTATGGTTGAACTCGGTTCAGATTTACGTTCCAGAAGAAAATCCTATTTCAAAATCCGGTCCTTACAATTGTATCCGTCCGCAGAAATGCTGAGTCTGAAACAGTCTATGGTGAAGTTACGGCTGGAACAATGATTCAATGTGTGTCTTTTTTAAGATGAGCTCAAAGTTGGTGAGCTTGATTCGATGCCTTTAAAATCGCATGCAAAATACACAATATTAACCGAGAAGTGGTAACTGCGGGGCGGCAAATTGCGTCACCCAGGTGGAGATTATTCGAAATCACTTTTACTTTCCTTCACCTCGGCAGCCGCTCGAGTGCCTGAAATATTCAGAGGAAACCGTGCAAACGAAGACGGTTGACTGAGAGATCAACATTCTATTTTTGGTGATAGTGGTCTTGGCGAGAAAAATTTACAGCGGTTACGATACCATGTTGTCAAATCATTCGCATACGCTTTCAGCCAAGCTCTAACTAAATGGCTCAACTAAATAGGCAGTTTCTACGAACTCAAACTAAGGATACCCGTATAACTTATGTCTCATTCGTTGAGGTATCATTCACTCGCATGATTCAACATTGAAATCGAGAGTGGACATAATTTTTTCCAGCGTGAGTCAGAAAAGTCGGGTTGGATCACTATGAGCTGTTGGGGGTGGGGTTATGTGCACTGGAAAAAAAACACACATTGGATCTAGAGTATCCGGACTCTTGAAGACATTGACAAGAAAAAGGACTCTTGATTCAATCAGATTTGAGCTCAAATCAAAAGGAATTCCGCTCAAATTAAGAGGCTTGGTTCTTCATTTAACTTTGAATCTGATTGAATCAAGAGTATTTTTTCTTGTCGATGTTTTTAAGAGTCTGGACTCTAGATCCGATGTGTTTTTTTTTTTTTTTTTTTTTTTTCCAGTGTGGGTGGGATGGGAGTGTTGACGAACGCAAAAGGGCGCATCAAGACATGCCCTAGTGTTCTATCGTCGGGTCAGTCCGTCCCTGATTGGAGGAGATATTCCAACAAAAGAGTTGATCGTAGTTTTATTTAGTATAATATTAATAACTAAGAAAAAAAAACAGTTAACATAATTTGGAGTATATTAGGCCAAGTTTAGCAAATGTATTATAAACCAGGGGGCTTTGCACACTGATTGCTTTGCAGTCCAACTTTAAATGCGCTTTGCGGCTCCAGCGTAATGCGTTTCTTGTTACTCTTATGATTTTATATCATAGAGTGATGATTTGATGAATATTTTAAAGAAATTAGAGGGACTGCTTGCACGCCTCTTCATGGTGCTATAAATTCAGTCGATATCTGTTTCGGGGTTCTCGGGTTGCTCGGACTTTTAAGCAAGATATTTCAATGGAGGAGCCTGTTTTTTGGTTTCAAAACGTAATAGAAATATATTTCTTAAGAGTTATTAGCCACAAGCGCGAGAGGGATTTTCGTATCGGCCATCTCGTCTATATTACTCATAAAATTTCATTTAAGAGCCACTCTCTACCTGATTCTCCGTCAAATATTGAACATGTAAAAGGAGCAGTTAATGCCCACGCAGGAATTTAATAGAGAACTATGGAATTGTTTTTGAATCTTTTTATTTGAATTTAAGTATTGGTCATAAATACCGCCCTTTTAATATCCAATCAGACAGAGCTGAGCTTAGGTCCCTTTGACTCGGAGTGCGATTTGATTCACAAATTGGTTTTCAAGATTGCATTTATCAAGAAGTTTACCAAATATGATTTTTTCCCTCTCTTATTTTCTTTTCGTAGTTTTATTTTTATTAATACAGACTGCCTCCCGAAAAAATGCCAATACCTCGAGGATAAATTGTATGAATTTAAATAAAAAACAAATTCGCACCCTACTCCTTTACGGAAAAAAATTGCGTACGGCAGGAAAATACAATTCATAATTTAAAATCCAATCCCACAGGTATTAGCCTTCCTGGGTACCCTTTTCTTATGGACTCAGTAAAAAATAAATTAATAGTGGCGGTAATTTATAAAATGTGATGACTCTGAAGTGATATTAGCTCTAAAGTACCAGAGGGTACATTTTATTGGTAAATTCTAAGATGTGTGGAAACAAGTTACTTAAATTGAAAGGTACACACATTTTGGTCATAACAGGGGGGAAAATCAGAAAAAAATATAAAGTAGCCTAAAATAAAAACCATCCAGTGTTTGAGAAGTTTCATTCAAAGGAGAAATCCAGCCAAGCATAAAAATTTGAGCAAAAATTCCGCGGAAAAAGTAAAAGCAGAATCCGAAGCAAACGGGAATTTCAGTGTCGCAGATGATACTGAAAACTTCGGAATTTTCTGTACCTCCAAATTACCTCGAGGAAGACAAGTATATTTAGTTTTAACCAGATCTTTTCACTTTTCCTCTCTTCAGAGAGTTTAATTAATAAATATCAAAGCACAATTATATGAAAAATAAAAACTGAGGAATCACAAAATCCGACGTTTTTAAACCAGGTTGTCAAACTGCATCTGATTATCCAAGATAATTCCCATTTTTTAATTAAAAACATGGCAAGGTATAATTTTAAGAATTTGCGCAAGGATCGGCAGCACTCTAGGGCGTGATCGGTCGTTCTTTTGAATGTTCAATGGGAACTCACTGGAATTAGCACGATGATTTTGGGAGGAGAAAAAATGAGAAAACAGAAAAGGCAAGTCGACTTGTTTGAATTGCTCACTTGCGCAACGGTAGCGGCATCGGCAACGACACAGCTCGTGGAGGAAGTCCAAAATTGTGAACGCCTCGATCTCCCCTTGTTCTCTCCATCTCTCTCCCTCTATCTGTATTCGGCTGTCGATTACTCACTTCCCAAACAAGGGTCTTACTGATCAAACCGTATTGTCACGTCACTAAATTTTCGACACTCCGTACTTCAGATCCATTCCAACGCAAGGAGGAAGAATAAATTCTAACGCCTGCAGGAAGAGAATTTGCTTAGATATATTACTACACCTTTCTTATGTGTAAATCAAATTTATAATACCGACATTTAAACATTTGAAATGAAAGGTTTGTTTTGGTAAATTGTGATTTTTCAGAATTTTGCACAAAAATAAATTTGACGAAAAATTAATCTAAGTATTAAACAATAAGCTCAAGAGCTCTTAAAGTTTGCCTCTTCGGCATAAGAAAGAAGCATTAGCCAGATTTGAACTATACTATCAACCAAGTTAGGATATTAATGTGTAATGGGCCTGTTGCAAACTTTTGCTAGAGCAAAAATAAGAGTTGTTTCTTGTGGATAATGCCTCAAAAATCACGATGAGCGCATCGGCAAAGTCTGAAATGCACTCATAACTTCACAATCTGCGTAAGAAAGTTGCGTTTTTTTAAGCTTCCCGCTTCAAAAACGATACTACGGCACAGGTGAACATTTTGTTAGAGGAGTCGCTCCATCGTCGGCGATATTCATCATGGCCGACGCTTGCGCGCAGTTCCGCGCGCAATTCGAGGAGAGTTCAAGGTCAATCAATTCGGGCGTGGAAAATATGTACGTTAACACGCCGATTGTTATCTGGTCTAATCCAGTTCAGGAGTTATCTCGTCCCATCACACGTGTTTTGGCGGATTGGCGTCGGCCATGATGAGTATTGCCGACGATGGAACGACTCCTCTTACAAAATGTTCACCTGTGCCGTAGTATCGTTTTTGAAGCGGGAAGCTCAAAAAACCGCAAATTTCTTACGCAGACTGTGAAGTTATAGGTGCATCTCAGACTTTGCCGATGCGCTCATCGTGATTTTTGGGGCATCATCTATAAGAAACAACTCTAATTTTTGCTCTAGCAAAAGTTTGCAACAGGCCCATTAGATGCTTAAGTGTATGAGCATTGAAGGAATTTTGAAGACATCGTGAGAGATAATGCTCTTAAAAGTATGCGCTCTAACATCTCATGAGTAAAATATACCTTGGAGACTTGAACGCTCGAGTAAGAAAAAGTGTCTCTCAGGTTAAAAGGTTCTTTATCTAAAAAAGAGAAAATTCTGAGAGAAATGTCTTCATGTCCTCTCGTACCTCTTAACTGTGATATACGCTGTTAAATGTATTTCTATCATTATCAAAATATTTTCCATACCATCCCATAATCTTACCTCACAACCTCCCCCCCCCCCAAAAAAAAAAAACCATTGGTAAAAGGGAAAAAATCACATTTCCTCGGCTTAGCCACTAAAATTTGAACCTAATTAGGCCACAGAATAATCAAGGCTGCATTAATTTGGGCAAAAACAATGCGGTTCGTCTGCATAGCCTACTATTTCAAATTGATTGCATTCGCTTCTCTTGTTCTCCTTAATATTGATTTCTGACCTCAGAGGTACATGAACCTGAGCCCGATTTTGTTTCTTTTTTTATTTTCTTTTTCATCGAATGAATTTTTTTGTCTGACTAAAGTCTGGCGGAAGAACAAGACCGGCAACTTATCCCGGTGGAATTATTTCTAACGTGAGAATTGAAGTTGGTTTACTCCATGTGGAAAGCGTGTTCTGCTACTAGAAGAGAACACTAAAGATCCTATCAGCGTACACGATGACCCCGTTTGATCGTGTATGTGCATCCTCTTCTTATCTGCATCGCCTCACGTCATAAAACCATTTTAATTCCTCGTATTCTGGGTAAAACTGATTAAATAGACCGTGGGAAATGGCGGATAGGGGTACTTATATGCATGGATGTCACTTTAGCACAGGATTTTTTTTTTGTTTGTTTTAAAAAAAAGGAAAACTATCGAAGGGATGTTTACACCGAAAAAAAGGATGCTGATTTAATATCCTGGGTGTAAAAAAATGTGTGCGACAACTCACAAAATGCTGAATTAACTGCCACTGCAGTTAGTTTTACATTTTGACATTGCTGAAGTAACTGATATAGCGATAAATTCAGCATTTTGTAAGTTGTCGTACACTATTTTATATCTAAAATGTTAAACCGGTATCCTTTTTTTTCGGTGAAATCATAAAATGGTAGGTTCCTTCTGGACGAATGGGCTTCTTGTAGACATTCAAGCAAGGACCCTCATTTCATAGATAATTTACATCATGAAATGTTCAGGGGAAAATTCTGCGGAAGCAGATTAATACCTTAATTTTTATTTTTGCTTATTTCTTTTCAATTTTGTTTATTTATTTTTTTCACTTTGCTTGTATTTAATGAAGAAAGGGTAAACTCTTTGAAAAAAGTTACGAGGTCTGCTTGCATTCCTGACAAAGTTCTCTTTGGGTACTTAAAAATCGCGAGTTAGTGTTCATTGCCATTTCATTTTTTCTTAAAATGGCTGTGTTTGTCATTGATTACTCAGCGAATTCGTTGATATGACCAACAGAACAAAGAAGTATGTGGTAAGAAGGACACGTATGCTTCAAATGCACCATTTTGAAACTGTGACCGTCTATATTCACTGCAATTTTGCTTGTTATCGTTTCAGCGAGTAAGAAAACATATTTATTTACGCGTACTTATCTCATATTTCACTTTATATAATATTCCGCACAGAATTTTGTAAGCTAATATTCGGTTTATAAACGGATGGTTCTTCACGTGTATGGAATAAACTTTGAACCAGGTCTGTCCAAGGGAAAAGGGACCTTAATTCGCTAACACCTAATATTCAAGCAAGCATTTTAGATCAAAAAACGCCACAAAATGTCAAACCAAATTGAAACTATGAAGGTCTGAAGTTTGAAGTTAAAAAAACTTACTCTCGCCGAATATTTGTTTAAAATTATAATCTGTCACGTTCAAGAAAAAGAATTAGAATATGATGCAAGTATTTGCTCTAAATTTACGCACTTAACTAAACCACTCTCAACTTAACTCGACGAAATTTTATTTGCTGAATATTTTGCCCTTATTTGCTAAAGTCCCCTATCCCGTGGACGGTCACGATTATTGACGAAACGATCCAAAAATACCGAGATAAAAGGGGGAATCCGGCAAGGTTGCTCTTTAGCACATCGAGGACGCCCGATTTTGCTGCAATCGGGAAACTGAGGAGCCTGTATTCTGTACTGCTTGTTTAACCTACTTGTTTAAACTGGTTCTCTCGAGCAGAAAAAACACCAACTACCGACGACCGGAGCGGGGCTCAAACAAAAGAGCCGGCTTGCGATATTCAGCGAAAATGTTGGCCGCAGCCCCGGAGCCCGGACACAATCGAAATTCAGAGCTCCCAGCTTGGTCCGCCTCGAGACCGCACGCCGCACGCGCACGCCACAACTTTTAAGACCTGGATACACACGGCGCGGCGATCAATCGCCACGAGTGAAAGACGAGAGCCAACGGAGAGCCTTGATTTCGATCCATTGACGTCGATATATCGAAATCAAGGCTCTACATTGGCTTTCGTCTTTCACTCGCGGCGATTGATCGCCGTGTGTATCTAGGCCTTAAGGTGATTCGATGGACGCCATATTTTGTGTCAGAATGGCATGCGATATATCGCATCAATTGGTTCCATTTTTTCAGCTACTTGTCATTTTTCTCCAATTTTGAGATCGCAATTCTGTTGTCAAGAGACTAAAGCACTCACCTACCAATTTTAACAAAGAAATTCGATGTAATAAAGGCGTGGTTTTTTTCAGAGAGAAAACATCGCATTCGATACTGATATCGAAACTGCACTTGAATGCGATATTTTCTCTTTAAAAAAACCACGCCTTTATTACGTTGAATTTCTTTGTTAAAATTGGTAAGTGAGTGCTTTAGTCTCCCGAAAACAGAATTGCGATCTTAAAATTGGAAAAAAATGACGAGTAATACTGAAAAAAATTTCCACCTTCTCCAGGGTGGTTTGAAGGTAAATGTTCTTCCACCAGCGGCGCCTGGTCGATCGACAAGGAACCGCTTGTATCCTATTTTTTGGGTAGTTTAGGGGTGGGATTTTATATTAAGGGTTGATATGGTATTCTACCTCTGGAGGAGATGTTTTCCTGCCAATAAAAATATTGGTGTTTTATATTTAATTTTTGGGGTTTGGAGAGGATTAATTGGAACTTCTTTTGGTATAAACCAAAAGAAGGCTTCTTTTGGTTTTGGTCGCTCCGAACTTATAAATGTTGGATCTTTTTTATCAAATGAACATTTATATGATGTTGTAGTAACTTCTCATGCATTCATCATAATTTTCTTCATAACGAAACCTTTAGTCATACCAAGGGTGCCGGAGTCTGTATAGTGCCCAAGAACCGCGATTGGTCTGAATTATTGAAACTATCACCATGAAAGCGTATGCAAAAAGAGTGGATTCCGCTCCGTAATAGAGTGAGCCTTTCCGTAAGAGGAAAATATTCCGCCTCTCATTCGTATCACTCGGGGTTTTTGGGAGCTATATACACTTTGGTAGAGAATTCCACGCCATATTTTTAACAGTGCAAAACTGAATCGCAGCAATTCGAGTTTCTTGCCGTTCAATGAGCCAAAAATAGTTTATGTCGACCAGACTCGTCAAAACTGACAGCACTGTGATCGATTCGCGATATGCGCGAATATTTGGGCGCACTCGACATTTCCGGGTGCCGCGGCCGTTTGGACGGGAGCCAGGGTGTTGCCGCGCTTGGCAAAATTATCAAAGCCTGTCTTACGTATCAACACAAAACTGCCGTGCTAAAGGAAGAAAGCTGTATTAAATCTTGAGAGTTACCAATTGTCCTCCGTTAAAATGTTTATTTTTTAGAAAAGCTATGAATATTTTCCCTTGAAATGTTGGGAACTGCAGGTGCAATTGCGAACAAAATTATCTGAAAAATAGAGAATTTGCAGGTGTCTTAAATTTTTAAATTTCATCTTTACAATGATATCACTAGGAATATTGAGTACGAGGATATCCTTGTTTTCAAAATTGGACAATTATTAGAGAAAATACGAAAAAATGACCTAATTTGCTAAAACACGTGTGTTTAAATGGAAAATGACGCCAGATTACGTCTTGAGGCGGCACATTTTCTCACTTTTAAATCTATTTTCCTTCAATTTCCCATGTCAGAAAAAAATTATGAAAAATATTGCGAACTCAGCTCATCAGGCACTCTCAGATGAAGCAATACAATTTTTGTGTGCAAATTCTTCATTGGCAGGAAAATATTCTGGAAGGAAATATACCAGGAAATTCGTGTTTTATCAAAGGGAATTTTGGCAATGCCCAAGGGTTCATAAGGCGTTCATCCTTAGCACGGCAGCATTAGCAACACTGAAGCTCCGGCTTGGGCCGAAACAACCGCCAAATTTCTTGCGTGCTGAAAATGTCAACTCAGGTGAATGAGTGGGTCTCGGTGACACGATTCCTCGCCGGTGGGGGGGGGGGGGGGCGGAGGGATCGCTTCAAATGCAATTATCGACTCATAACTGTTCAGCATCGTTCCGGTTCACTTATTTTGGTCCAATTCCTTCCACCGGTGTCAAGTGTGACCCGTCACCCGTGGTTACTGGAGCGGGTGAAATCTGATTTGAATGATGGCAAAACCGCATCTCCCACGTTTAAAATCAAATTATATTGATCCGATTCCAACGTACAATTTCGTCGGATCAGAATCAGCCATCCAATTCACGAAACATAGTACGTGGCTCGCAGTCTATCTGCTTCCTCGTAGATAGTCTCGGATTCTGCATTGGAATTTTCACGGAAAAAAAACGGATTGCTGATTCAACGATTGAATTGTTCAAAAATTTGTCCGACATGTTTCAAACGTACATTTTACAATATTGGAAACTAATTCAACATACATACATTCGAGTCGCTTTACAGCGCGCCCGGGCGCTCTGCGACACCTAATCGCCATCTTTGCCTATCGATCGAGAGGTCATCTGGTAAATGGCATCTTGAGATTTCATCTTGAATGCCACCTATCCAGGATTTTGCTGGACGTCCCCTACATCTTCTCTCAGGAGGAATCCAATCTAGTACCTTCTTAGGCAACCTATCATCCGCCATTTGTTGAACATGACTAATTTAACGACGAGCGTAATTTTATTAGTACTTAATTGTTGTAAAATCTACAATGCAACATTTCGGACACTTGTTTTAAACTACAAAATTGTTAAATCAGCAATTTAATTTTTTCCGCGTAGATAATCTTAGATCCTACATTGGATTTGTATGCCATTATATTCTAACACCAATTGAATTAAATTCGAAAACATTAGCTAAATACCTTACTTAACAATATAAAATCGTAAGCAGGACGCGCAATCCATAACACTTGAAGCGCGAGGCGGTTCGGGGTGCTGAAACGCGAGCGGGGTCAGGGAGCTTACCCCCAACTTCAACATAAATACTCGCACAAATGGAAGAATTCAAAGTAACTGGATGGTGAATTTCACTTGAATAATTTTAACAGAAAAGGCAAAATAATTTAAAGCATATTTTCATTTTCAGTCATAAGACGTGAGTTTTACATTTTAATGACAGAACCTTCATAAACTTTCACTTATATACTTCAATCATATCATATTATGTATGTGTAAATGATTAAGAGATTCTCTGCTTCAATTGAAAACATATTAAAATACTGAGGTCGAGGAATGTTTACAAGCAATCTCAGTCTATTTTCCTCGTTTTAATAGTGTTTTTCTTTTCATGTGTTTCAGGTAAGTTTCCAAAGCAGTAACGCTTAAATACTAACGTCAATTTGGCTGAGTGCTCGCTGTCTAAAAGGCTAAATTGTTATTATTTTCAAGGTAAAAATACGTTTGTTCCTTGATTTTTTTCACATTTACCACTGCTTCTTTTAAAATTACTCAAATAATATCCGATATACACACTTATTATCTTCTTTTACATAGTTGAACTGAAGGTTTGCCCAACACAGGTGTTACCATGTTATAATCGCGATTGCTAATGGCTCATTGGACAACTTTACTCTCATACTTTCCCCATGTTCTTTCAAATCCCGGCACTAATTAATATCGAAATCCTCGAGTTGGACGTATTCATGCTAAAAGGACCTATGTTGCACGCAAACGTCATGCATATAGTTCCTTTTAGCATAAATACGTCCTGTCAAGCTGCTACAGCTCGTTTTGATGGCAATTAAACGTTGCCAAGTCCCCAGATTCCTGGGTCCGTCGTTAGTGTATTTCATTCGTGAGATTATAAGATTACCTAAAAATAAGCACGGAAGTTCTAGTTCTCATTATAAGATCTCTCTCGTAGAGGAACATGTTTTTAATAAAATAAACCAAGTTATTTGGTTTAGACGGCTGAACTGGGTGTAACGGCATTGGAATATTTACCGTGAGTGAAGTTGAACGAGGAATCGGCGCATGGAAACCTAACATCAGTTGAGGCTCAGCGGAGACTTTAACGAAAGGTTAGAAAAGTCAACTAGATCGTGTCCCCATAAGAACATTAATTTCAAACTGGAGGAAATTCTATTAACGACCGGATTCAATTGTAATTAGAGGGGACGCCTCCTGACCGCTTTGCAGTCCAACCCCTAGAGCCTAGAGCTCTTCGCGCCTCAGGCGTTATGCGTTGCGCTTTACTCTTATGATGTTAAAATAGAGTAAGGGACTACGAAAATTGACCAATTAGCTCATAGCATGAACCAAAATTACATTATTTCCGTATAATAGAATTGCATTCTAGTCAGCTATGTACTATTGCACCTAGAAGTAGCTGCGGAGCTTGTTAATAATACAATTTTATTACTATAAAACAAAAATGAATGTTTTCCTAGATGCATGAAATAAGTACAAATGTATTAACCCACCGATGCATTTCCGCTAACATAGCCGTCATAGGTGCGTTAATAAATTTGTACATATTTCATGCATCCAGGCAAACATTCATTTTTGTTTTATTGTCGATTTATGGATGCAATAATGCATAATTACAGAAAAAAAAAGAAAAAACAATTATATTGTTTAAAAAATAAAAAATAAAATAAAATGAGTATACAGGGTTATTCAAAAATCACGCACCATTGGCCATATCTTTAGTTCTAATTAAGATATTGACTTGCGGTTTTTGACGATTTCCCTCATATCGAAGGGAAAACTTTTTTAGGTACTTTCCAGTTTTTGACCCCTCAGGGAGAGGATTGGGGGTGGAAAGCGGGGGAGGGGGCAACTAAAAATTTCAAATGGCCAGTGGTGCGTGACTTTTGAATAACCCTGTATGAGTAAATATACTAATCTGTAACAGTGTAATTTTACAGGGGAAAGGATTATTAATTATCTATCAATAATTTCACTTTCATCCGGCAAGAGTGTACATTCTATCGGCGGATTCCCCGAAATAATCTGCATCCTAATTCCTGCGGGTGCATCAGCCGCATACTCCGTCGGCTAAAAAAAATATGGCCGTGTATCATTTGTATCAAGTTGTGTGGCACACATTCCAGGCGCAGTTCTGCACCGATGCACCCGAGTTATTTTGTCACTCGCTCTCCAACACTGTCACGTTCCAGAAAAACCACCGAAGAGCCACCGAACGTTGCCAAATTTTCTTTGATAAAATACGAAGTATCAGGGAAACTTGTGATTATTTGTCTCAAGAATTTTCAGCAAGCTTTGCTCGGAAATTAATCAAAAGTCTTTGAAAATTTCGGGAGATAAATACCTGAGCATCCTCAAAAACAAGTATTTTATCGAGTAAAATTTGGCAACATTCGAATGTCGATAGGACGTTTTTCGCGAGCGCGGTAGAATACCGACCGGAGTCACCTACCGACGACCAAGACGTCGTTCCTCGGACGTAAGGGCGTATATCAGTTACCCTCGTGATCCCTGGAAAGCATTGAGTTGTGTGGAGAACAGAGCTCACGTTCGAAATTAAGATACGCCTTTATGTCAGAAAAGCAACGAAGAGATACCTCAAATCACGCGCACGCACATTTTTCACGCACAGCGGTCATCGCGCGTCCAGCCCCCTCCCCCCGCTTTCCTGCCTCGCGGATGCAAATTGGGTCACTTTACAATATGCGTTTGGAAAACAATCGGTCCTGATTCACAATGCCATCCGATCGATTCGGTCAATGACCGATCACTTTAAAAAAACAAAACAAAACAGGAGGAAATAAACGGAGGGACGTGATTCTGAAGGTCTTCCTGGTAAAAATTGGCAGTAGAATCTGTGTTCCAAAATACCATAGACCTACAGCCGGCTGTAAGATTTCCAATAGCTTTTATAGCCGGCCTCACAATTTCTTATAGCCTTTTATAGCCGATGGCGATTAAGCAACAGCCAGGCGATAAAGTGTATGCTAAACGTTACTAATTACGGATGCTAGGTCTTAGTGAGTTTTTGGACCACTGCTCTCTTTTTGGGCCGTAGTATCTTGATTTATTTTGCGAGGGAAGCTCCGTACTTTTGATGGATGCCTGCCATTCCTAATATATTAGAGCGCCTTCAGTTTCGTACGATACTGTGCAATACCTCTGATGTGAAATAGTTGCTTCAAGCGCCGTGGCACGCTGCGGTGCGGCAGGCGGGCAGCCAACGCAAAACGCGCATTGGCGCCTACAAACCTAACAGGGATACTTCACGCGTTGCGCAATGCGTGAGGTATCCCTGTTAGGTTTGTAGGAGCCAGTGCGTCGCCGCTCCGCTTTATGTTAGGCTCTAATATTTAATCTGACGGAGTCAGCGTTATTCAACTCATGATTTTGAAATGTTTGGACATCCTGTGTGGATTATTCTCGTTTTAATTGATGAAAAAAATATGTATTAAAGGAAAATATAACGTGTTTTGTAAATATTAAGGTGGTTCTGTATTAAACTTGATGATTTCCAAAACACACGAATTTCTACACAATTTCTCATAGCCTTTTATAATCGATGGCGAAAAAGCAACAGCCAGGCGATAAAGTGTAAAGCCTGGCGATAGGAACTATAGCCCGGCTGCATAATTTTTTATCGCTTCGTATAGCCCGGCCGTAAGATTTTCTCCGCATTCTACAGCCAGCTATATGATTTTCTGGAGCCTTCTTTAGCCGGCTATAAGAATTCCTATGGTATTTTGAAACGCAGCTCTTATCGCCAATTTTTACCAGGGCTCACATTCATCAGAAAAGTCTCATATATTTTTTCTTTTCTAATTTTTTTATTTCTTTTCCTTTTTTTCTTTTCTGGACCAAATTGCGTTTTGTCTGTACAGTGCGTATTGAGTACCTTATAGGGAGAGTATGGACACTGGGTTACATGGAGCTCTTAAGACTCAAAAAAGTGGCGTCGACTCTAGATGGGAGTGGGTGAGAAGGAGTAGTTGCCAACCTTTGATGTTTATCACCTTCTCCACCTGTTACCAACCTTGTCATCGTCGAGGTTCAAGTTAAAAATACGTTTTCAAATGTAATGCACGGATCCAGAACTGAATTAATACGTCTGCCTTTAGGACTCGAGAAAATTGCATGGTCAATGTATAAGCAAATAAAAATTCAATATCTGCACTTGGAATGGTCTGCATGTGACGTCCGCCATCCTTTCTGGATCCAAAGAGCTCTATAAGATGGCTGAGCCAATCATGAGTTGAACCTTCAGTGGTCAAACTCTGTCGGTGAATGAAGTCTAATGCGTATGAGTTGCAGATCTCCAAATGTGAAACTAAATCCAACCGAGTTTTTGGGTAATCAAAATGTTCACCGAATTCCCTGTTTGCAGAGGTAAAAAAAATTGAATTCCGGGGGAAGGAACGAGAAAGACGGGTTCATGTTGCATGTAACAAGGAAAAAAGATGAAAGAGATGGTTAGATCGAGGATGGTTGCGTTCTAAATCGACATCTGAAATCGTCGCTGTTCTGTCGTGGTCGTGAGGGCGTATCTTTATTTCGGTGCACGTGAGCCTCGCAAAGCGTGGGATTGTAAGGAGAACAGGGCTCACACAAAAATTATTGTATATCCTGAGTGTGCGGAGGTTAAATCCTGAGCCGACATTGAAAACTAAACTCGGGCGAGACGCGTTCCGGCCGAAATAGAAAGTGAAAAACCACAGAAAGTGTTACGGCGAGGTGTTAAAAAGTGAAAACCGGTCACCGAACAACTTTTCCCCTTGACCGCATCGGGTCAACAAAAGTAAAATCCCAGTGTTGCAAAATTTTAATCATTAAGATACTTAAATGTGTTGCCCTTCGATTAGAAAACATTGTTACAAAGTTCATAGGTCTGTACCCTTAATTTTGAACACCTCTTAAAACCAGTTTCGAATATCTTATAACGTACGGTCAGTCGCGGTTATGAAAGTTAGCAACACTGTTTTTCCTCCATTTAAATCCATTGAAAATATCGATTGTCGGTGAGGCAAGATGCTTCGATACGCATAGATTGTTTCCATACATTTGAATGGAGGAAAAACAATGTTACCACCTTTCAAGAATCGCTACTGCGTACGGTAGGACAAAGCTACATCTGGATAAAAACGTGCATTTTTTCAGCTGTCTCCTCGATCCTCAAAAAATTAGATCTCTTCCAACACGGTTCAAATTCGTCTTTCAGAGAAGGCAAAATTGTCTTGACGCACCGGGGGAAGGGAGGGGGCTTTGAGATTTTGAAACATCAAAAATCATGTACTTAAACTAATCAAAATTTAACGACAATTAAATGAAAAAATACAACTCTGAAAAGAAAAATTGCTTTAAGTAATACTGTTAATTCGATGACTAATAAAATGTTTTAATTTCATTATGAAGGGCACTTTGATCCTGGCACGGTTATCAATGAAAAACAATGAAGAGCAAACATATTGAAATTTTCCATGATACCGTTTTTAGTTGGTTTCGCTTGACTTGAAACAATTCATAATAAACTTTGATAAACTCTTGGTCTTTTTCCGCACGATGTTCTCTAATATAAAGGTATGATGAATGTTGCTCTTGATTTTGACATTTTCCAAAATGTCAATCTGTCAAGTAATCGAACTAATAAAGCGCATAGGCAGCCCTTGTGGTGCATGGCTAGTTCTCCCAAAGAGTTCCATAAACTCTCAGTTCAAAATATTAGAATAGAATGGAGTAAAGCGAGAGTGCTCATATGCACCTGAGTGATCGAATGGGACAGAGCAGACGTTTTGGTCTCAAGTCGACGGACGCAAGAGGACGGCCTTGGAACCGACTCCAAGGTAGACGCTGCCTCCGCGAACCGCGCAGTGGGACGAAATCTGGAAAATTTACATACTTCATCTCTTAATAAGCTGAGAGTAACTTGACTAAAAATATATTTACTTACTGGAGTGCCCTCTGAGAACTCTACGGAAAATCTACGAATTCTACGCCATGTTCCATTGCGTCGCATGTTTAGATGCGAGAGGGGCGAAAGCCCCTCTACTCCGAACTTCAGAACGAAATATCGGATCTTTTGATTCTCAAAAATAGTGAGTTACGCCCCGTGACCGTTTCGCAGTCCATCCCTCCAAAACGCTTTGCGCCTCAGCCGTTATGCAGTACGCGTTACTCTTTTGATTTTATATTATAGAGTGAGATGGAGAAAAATGACGAAAGTAGCTACAAAAAATCCAGTCTTCCTGCCCGTTTTTTCCGGGTGAAAAGGGACTCTAACGTCGTCGAAGAAGAATGACCATACATCGGCGTCCACCGTGCGGCGTGTCGCACGGCCAGAACTGATCGGCTCAGGCGGGGCACACGCCGAATCCAGTTTATATAACTGTAAACCATCATTTCACTCTCGACAGGCTAATTAGAAGTTTCCTCGGCCGGGGCTGGAGCTGTTGGGGGGGGGGGGGGGGGGTCAGGCTGAATCGCCCACTCGGGCAACCTCCGATCAGCCCATGGCCTTACCTAATCGGAATCGAATTGGGACCAGGCACGACCTGGACCTGCACTTCTCGGCCCATGGTTCTGCTCGCCTCGGGTCAAAAAGTGAGATTATTTGACCAAAGGTCAACGCTCTCACAGCTGGACCTACATAAAACCAAATAGAGCATAGTTGAAAAAAGCAGAAAAATTGAATAATGTAAAACAGAAATAATACACTTATGGAAGGTCATTACACTGAGAAAAAATGATTTTAAGTTTGAGAACGTCTGCTAGTATACGGGACTGGCAACGCCGGTTGCCTAGTTCGGATGATGGCAGGCGCTACCACAATTCTGGAGATTTGAACGCAGCATTTAAAATTAAGCGCTTCTTTAACAAAGATCGCAACATTCCCACAACTTGCTATTCCATTCAGCCGTGGAAAGCTCCATGTTTTGGCCAAGAAAATATTTCAATCTTATTTGGCCTGTTTTTAATCAGTCACACGTTTGACTCGTTATCCTAAAATAAAAACGATAAACTTCGCAGACGAAGTTCGTCCGCGTGTCTTTCCTCAGATGGGCTTGAGTATGGCTCTCTCTCTTCATCCTCTTTCTTTCCTAAACCTCTCCAACTATTCCTCAAGTGAAACACTTCACTGAAAAGTAAAAAATAGACTATTTATTACGTTAAAAAATGAGATGAGATATTCGCACCCATCAGTTTATTGACGATACAGAACAGTAAATTATTACCCACTGTCCGACTAAAAATTGATCACTTAAAACTGAATTCCAGCCAGGGACGGACTGAACGGTTTGGTATACTGCCGTGCTAAGGAAGAACGTCGGATGAACCTTCAGGCGTTGCCGAATTTCTTTCAGTAAATCAGGAATTGTCAAACAAATTGTGAGTATTTTTCTTCCAATTTTTGGATAATTTTGCTCGCAATTTCACCTAAAGTTTCTGAAAATTTCAAGGACAAATATTCATAACTTTCCTCAGAAATAAACATATTATCGAAGTAAATTTGGCAACTCTCGAATGTTCATAAGACGTTTTTCCTTAGCTCGGCAGTATAGGTTTAATGATCTTAAAATTGTGTTTTTTTTGCTATTGAATGTGCATGTGCTAGGTTCCTCAAATCTGATCGAGAGGACTGAATAATACAGCATTTTGTATCACTCGTAGAACCTATGTCTTCACTTTTTCTAGTAAATTTTCAGAGTCCTCCGAATAAAAAATTTAATAAATTTTAAAAACAACCAAGCCTCTATTTTGATAACGTAAGCAATTTTATATGATTTTGCGTGAAAAGCTTGAACTGCCCTGTCAACCAACTTATCTAGAATTGAGAGGGGAAGGCTGCCTTCTTAATCGAGCCTTGTGACCAAAACTTTGATTCTATACAGCACACTTTTTCGCATGACACATCGCATGGGACTATCGAGCAGACTTGGCCGCTGAGAAACGCGCTTCACCATGACACTTAATTTTTAATTTGAATTTCTCAATAACGGCTCCATACTCACATACTCCCAGGACCGCGTCTTTCAAGGTCCTCGCTCGTTTTGAAACTTTTCGTGTTGATGTCAAGTGTTCAGGGAAATTAATAAAAACATATTAGGCCTCTTGAATACAAACTCATGATTAACATGTTTATTTTGCATCTCTTGATTCCGGGAGGCTGCGGTCATCATACCCCGATATTAGTTGCGAACTACATTCATTACAATAAATAGGTCGCCGGTTGGAAATGCCTCTTTTTTATTCTGAAAATGTATCAGTCATCATCAAGAACTTAACATCGTACCTCGAGATAGATGGTATAATTTGCTAGAATCTAAAGCGCTTCGGGCCTTATTTGGACTACATTTTGAATTAAGGAACCACTATTCCTGGCACATTGAAGAAACCAAAACGTGCTATTCATTTTCTTATGCAGATAGGTGATTATACAGTCAAAAATTGTAGTTCCTGATTACAAAATGTCAAATTGAAAAGGAACACGTTCCTTTTCGAAAAACATGGGTTCTCTGAAGTCTTCGCGTGCTTTATGTCCCTCCGTGAACTCTCACTTATGTACCTTTTGTCCGCAAAATGACGTTATGTTTTTGCTTTGAACAGCACTATTTACCTTAGTGGATAGTGGTGAAAGGCACACAGAACACTCACCAGCATTTTTCATGAGCAATCCAAATAGGTAGCCACTGCCACATTGCAGGTTACGTGTGACGTGATTAAGCGGACTTACCTATAAAAATTTGAATTTTCAATCCGGTCTGACAACACAATTTCAGTGGCACGTGGTGTTCACGACAACGGGGCTTGTTAAAGCTACGGTCGTGATTTCTTTGTTGCTTGAAACTAAATGTACAGGGTGCCCCGGAAGTCTACTTTTTTCCCAATTATTCTGGAAAAAAGAGGTCCTCTCTTTGTAAAATTGGAGAACAGAAAATCTTCATGATAACTTTTTCAATGTTCTCACCTTTCCAGCGAAGTACTGACAATCTGCAAGATGATTTTTTTTTTTTTTTTTTCCAAGTTATTTTAGGTTTTCCATCTTGTTCAGATTCTACAATCCAAACGAGATTTTTACGCACACAATATCATTTTCAACAACTCCTTGAACGCAAAACAAACAAAAAAAGTTTCTGTCTGATGAGTTCTTAAAATTTATTAGAATATGATTTTGTGTTCTGCGAAACTTCTGTGATAATTGTAATCTAAGTTCTCCATAACAATTTCGGAGACAGTTTTTTGTTTCATGATGAGCATTTATATTTCCCACATTTCATACATTTGAACGGTATTTAATTTTTGAAGCTCAAAATACGCTAATGTACTCTGCCAGTTACCTCACAGGGCCACACTGACATTTACAACCGATTGTGAGTGTAGAATATTAGGCTTGGTCGATGAATGTCATAAGAGCTAGAGATAGCAGCGACTTTTGCATTATTTGGCTAAACGCCTGCATAAAGGTTAGATGTCAAGATTTACAGGCATATTGCATCTTGTGTGTAATGATAAACTACGAACCTATTCTCGATGCGAGACTATCTTCTCCTGTTTGATTGGTTTTTATTAACTCTCAGGTTTTAGAAACTTCAGGAGAAGCCAGAAATAGCTGCAATGCAGATGTCTTTCGGTGAGGTTCATCACTCACTAATAATTCATTCATAATGCGACGAGTGTGCGCGTGATCTGCGAGAGATTACTTAAACGCCTCCGGTACACATCGCAAAATAACAGTGCTATCGCTTCTTTTAAAAATAAAAACCGTGGTGAGAATAGAGTACCTTTATAGACAGAGTATGGCCATTTTTGTGCCGGTTTTTCATTGGTCGCGTGAAAACAGGCTGACACGATGTTCTTACGGCCGTAAATAAACAAACAAGATGGCTGTTATCAAGCAAGCTTGAGGTTATGCACATCTTATATTCTCCTGTGATAAAGCCGAAAGGCGATTTAACAGTGTTTTCATGTGTTTTTTATGTGTTATTCGTAGATATGCTAATTTAAATTGTTACTGCCGTGTAATTTAAATTTTTGTCAAATTTTAGCTTCTTATCGATGTTACGGTGAGCCGCCATCTTGTTTGTTTATTTACGGCCGTAAGAGCATCATGAAGCCTAAAACTCGTTGACCAATCAAAAAGCACCACAGTTTTCCTGTAATAAAAAGATACGAATGGCCATACCCTATAAAGGTACTCTAGGTGAGAAGTCATACGTAAAGGCAATTTTTTCGTTTATGTTAGACACAATATAACTGAATTGCTAAACAGCCTTATTGATTTTTTAGCACTACCGTGAAATTGAACCATAAAAGGAAATCATGTGAGTCGCGTAACTGACTCATTTACTAATGAACAGACCCGTCAACACAAAAAAATATTCTATTAATTTGGCGGAACCCATCCACTGGCGTGGAGACCCGGCTCACAGTGGGGTCAGGCAATGGGAGGGTCGGACATGTTGAGAAACATATTGGCTTTGCTATGTACAGATTGATATTTCATTCAAACCTATGATAAAAGATCGATCATTATGGCGTTCGCAACGAACACCATAATAATCGAGTCTTTACCGTAGCTTCAAATGGGATAATATCGATAGTCAATTATCACGTCTCGCCACCGATGTGGCGTATCCATCCATTATCTTCACCCAGTCCTCAGTTCATGAATGTCTCGATCACTCATACTCTATATTGAATTTATAGAAATAAGTAATTAGACTGTTGTTAATTTTGTATTCCTTTATTAATAAGTCAAAATAATTGTATATATTTCCCACGTAGGAAGATAAGAATAAAAAAACTTTAAAAAAAACTGATGTGGAAATTTTAAAAGCTTGTGCCTTGGTTAATTTGGAAAATGAACGTTCAAGAATACCAATGGGTTTATCATAGACTTCTTTCAACTGACACCCCTTAAAATTTATATTGTGACATAAAAAACATAATATTCAGAAGTGTTTAAAAAAAAAAAAAAAAAAAAAACATGGCCAGCCTCTCCCAATAGTTCATTCCATTGTGCGGCATCTGGGCAGCTCAAGCCGCAGATATTAGTGGCACTCTCTTGCTTTCTATACTTAAGAGCGTCACCCTCCTCGCCGCCCTTCGATGCCCCCCCCCCCGCCGCCCCCCGCCCCCGCCCCCGCCACCATGCTTCTTTGGCGTCAGCGCCGTGGTACTTTCTCCAGTGGCAAAATCGTGCTTCTGTCGGCCACTTAATATAATGAAAATGCTCCTCATCTGGACGTATTTCTGCCAGACGGAACTATGTGCATCAAGGCATGGGCCCTGAGACTCATAAGACTATATGTATAACAGGGCTCACGGCATAATACGCATAGTTCCGTTTGGCGGAAATACATTTATCTGTAACCCTCCGTCTCCAATTATATGAGGAAAGTCGGCAATTTGCACTTCATCAACTTTGTTTCCTCCTGTTGATTTTGCAACCGAGCAAAGTTGACCACCGGTTTGGTTTATCAAGACTAATTAAATTAAGTAATCGCGTCATGCGCATCAGCAACTAGGATGATAGGGATGTATTAAATCAATGGAGAGGGACTCTTTTATTTTTCTATAAAGTAAAAGTCATATTTATACCGTGCATTACATTTATTTTAGTTAAATTTGTACATACGCATTTGTATGTACAAATTCAACTAAAATAAATGTAATGCACGGCATAAAGGTGACTCTTATTTTATAGAAAAATTTTAAATACCGCTACCAACATGTTTAAATAAAGACTCTTTCATTCTTGAATTATTAGGCGTCTCAGCAATTCGCTCTGAAGAATAAGTGATAATACACTAGTCAATTGCTCTGATAAGTTTACCGTCCTTTCCGCAGGCTCAACCGAACTCACTTTTATCCAACATCATCATGCGATGATTTTTAAGATGCCAAGTGTGTGAACTTGGCTTTTATATGATTGTAATGGAGGTTGCGTTATGATTGTGTCATAGACGATTCAGAAGTAAGGAAACATGACAGGAAGTACTGATTAGTATGCTTGAGATTCAAATTGACGTCTTTTTTCGCCTTGAATGCATGGTACCAGCTAGCAAACTCGCAAGTACGTTTAATGAAATCAAGTACCTTGGTTAGGTTCGGTTCAATCGTTGATATAGGCAACTAAACGAACTGCCATGCAAAGCGGAGTGTATCATCGTGATTTGAAGGTGCTCCAAGTTGCTGGCTACTAGCGCTATATATCCTCTTCCTAGTTGTTACATTTTCAGGATGGTCAAGTGAGGCGTGTATCACTACAATTTTGAACTTTCTTGAGACTAATATTTTACTACAAGTTTCTGTAAACTTATTGATCGTCTAGCAATTTATCAATATTTTTATTTTTATTCAGGAAATGTCAAATAGATGGAACGTGCAACCATCGAAAAATGCATTAAGCTTCGAGAACGTTTTAGGAAACGCATTTTAGAAGTTGCGATGCGTATTTTAAACAATCTAAATAACAAAAGCACCCAAATTTCATGAAAGGAAACATTTCCAAAAAAAAAAAAAAAAAAAAAATAAAAATGTATTAAGTTGCAGAGCACGCACGCTCGCGGTAGGGTAAATCTTCTTTCTACCATGATATCGAGGTCGGAACGTTAAAGAAAATTCAAAACTCTGTAATAAAATCCTTTTTATTCGTTAAAAACGAACATGTCCGGGATGTTCCAAGCGATAAAGTGTGCATTCATGTTGATATCTGTACTGACATACGACGAGACTTCTTTGGATAAAAATAATGGAAATCATGTTTAACGAAGGATAGGGCCGACTGGCCGACTCCACGTGACTTAGAGATCGAGATTGGAAGTATCTTCAGAGTATGTTCATGGCAATATGTGTTCCACTATAGTTATTTCACTGTAAAAAAGTTGAACTGCTCATCCTAATTGACACTTAAACAATTTTCATTAAATATTTGGAATAGAATGAGGGTTTTTGGAAACCCGTAATTTACAATCAAACCTTGTAAAAAATGGAGTATTTTGATTTAATACTCGAACCACAATGCTTTGTGAAGTGCAAAAACCGCTAATTACGGTCATGAATGGGAGTTGAGGTGTAATGATGGTTTTAAGCTGATTATAACGTTGACTGGAGTTAAAAGCTATTTTTACATGCGGTCAAAAATGTAAGAAGCTTGTCAAACAATTCTTCAAAATAACCTGTTTCGCCAATTCTTACAATTAACTAAATCTTCATACCATCTTTCAACCTGATGTCAAATCACGCTAACCGCAAATTACAACTATATTGCAGGAGGATACCTTTTAATGTTTCATCTGGATGTTTATTTTCCTATAGTTTCCTACATTATTTTCCCATAGTCGTTGCTTTCAGTAACATAAGCGCCCTCTGGAAAATTAAAAAAAAGTCAATCGATACCGAAATTATTTTTTAATTTAGTGGTTTCACCATTTATATTTTTCTCTTCGAAAGCTGCCTGATGTAGTGCGTTTCATCGAATTATTTTTTCTAAAATTAAAGAGTGGCATGTACTCACAGGGCATGTACCTTCTCACAGGGTATTATAAAGTTATAACTCAGAGACTGTCATCAAAATACCTCACCCAGTGAAAAGTACCTCCTTACTGACTAAATTAGTGACACTATACTGCTCCGCGCTAGCTGTGGCCTCCTGAAAAATGTTTCGCAACAATATTTTGTATTTCGCTTTTTAACTCCAACCTTTGATGTTTAAATCTTACAAATCCTTTCCCAGCCCGTCTAGCCACATAATCTCAAGCCCTCTTAGCTTACTTGCTGTGAATATTCCTTTTTTCATGGTCCTTTTAGGTAATGTAATCCATCTCGCTTTATTCGCGAATCTCACAATATCTAAGTGATTCAGTATCTCATCGATTTCCTAATGGTGAATTTGGATCCAATTTTTTTATTACTTCGCCTGAAAGTGCTTAAAGAGCTGATTTCGCAGTATTTTTATAATTTTTTTCTGACATGGAAAATAGTATAAAATATATTTAAAAGTGAGAATATGCACCGCTTAGGCACGTCATCTGGCGGCATTTCCCATTTAAACACACGTATTTCAGCAGATTAGATCATTTTGTCATATCTTCTCCAATAATTGTTCGATTCATGAATCAAGGATATCCTCGTGTTCAGTCCACTCAGTAGTTTCCCTTTAAGGTGATTCGATGGACGCCATATTTTGTGTCAGAACGGCATGCGATATATCGCAACAATTGGTTCCATTTTTTCAGCTACTCGTCATTTTTCTCCAATTTTGAGATCGCAATTCTGTTGTCAGGAGACTAAAGCACTCACTTACCAATTTTAACAAAGAAATTCAACGTAATAAAGGCGTGGTTTTTTAGAGAGAAAATATCGCATTCGAGTGCAGTTTCGATATCAGTATCGAATGCGATATTTTCTCTCTAAAAAACCACGCCTTTATTACGTTGAATTTCTTTGTTAAAATTGGTAAGTGAGTGCTTTAGTCTCCTGACAACAGAATTGCGATCTCAAAATTGGAGAAAAATGACGAGTAGCTGAAAAAATGGAACCAATTGATGCGATATATCGCATGCCGTTCTGACACAAAATATGGCGTCCATCGAATCACCTTAATACGAATTCATCAATTTCAGACCTGTAATTCTCTATTGCTCCAAATGCTCCACTCTCCAAATCCATCGTAGACTTAATAGACTTTTTCTCCGAATCCTCGTTGGAATTCTCTCATAAGATGTATTGCTCGCTCTCTGCAACTGTATAAATCTACCACCATGCGTGACCACTAGTGGTGGAGAATACTTTGATTTTCATTGAAATATAAGCTACAACCGACAACAATGCCGATTTATGAGATGAATAATAATCCTAGCTCCCAAGAGGCTATTGTAATCAGCTGTCGCGTCGCGTTATAAGTCCAAGCACTTACCAGTTAGCACCTTGCCACTTCATGCGCGAATGACACATTTCGCCAAATAAAAATAAATATATAGATACAACAAGAAAAATGCGAAGAGGTAATTTATTTAAAAAAATCGAGGGTACTCTTTCCTTTAGTAGAACAATAAATTGTACTCAGAAGTAGGTAGAAATATTTTCGTTGAGACCATTAGATGGGCTGATACCACTGAATTCAACTCGTAAGCCGTTGTGCAGTATCGTGCAAGATTGAAGGCGAGTTGGGAATATTCGAGCAAATATCCGCTCTTTTCTTACCGAGAGCTTTTCCTAGTTTACACTGTTTTCATGTATCCCAAATTCTTACAATTACAAAAACAAATCTCCGTCTTTCTTCAACAAAACATTGAACAGTCACTTTTAATACCGGACGTATATTGTTGATTCCGCGATGTCCGTGAGACCTATGTCATCCTGGATCTTGTGGGCAATGACGTTCCGGGACAAAATTAAAAGCTGCATATCCTTCTTAAAATGGCACTTGTTTTTAAAGGAAAAATCGTGTGTTAGACATTTTGAGGTGGACATCACTTCAGTGATCATTCACGCCTCATTTTGAAAGAAGAAGCTAATATTTTTGGCTCAACCTTAAAATAACCTATTTGCGCATGGAAAACCAAAGAGGTGAAGAAGAAAGAATTAAAAGATGAAGATAGAAAGAGGAAGCAGAAAAATAGAAAAAAGAAGCAGAAGAAGCACTTATCTACGTTAAGACATTGATAGCACGTATGTTGTCTCTAAAATAAGTCCAAAATAGTAATGCACGGTAAAAATGGATCGCTGGTTTAACAATGAATTAAATTGCTAAAAAATATATCCAGCATGTTTCAAATGTACATTTTACAATTGCGAAATGCTAATTTAACCACCCCCGTGGTTAAATTAGCATTTTCCTATTGTAAAATCTACATTGAAACATGCCGGATACTTTTTTAACTATACCAAATTGTTAAATTTACAATTCCGTGTTCCTTTTTAAAAACTGTATTTCACTTTTTATGAGACACGTTTAATTGAATTTAGACCATTTTTACTAACAATAAACACGTCGAACCATGAACGATAGTGAGTTTCCTATGATTTTGTGGCCATTTCGCAGCATTGGATGAGAGTGCGACGAACCTCAGTCTTATCGGGATCTGCATGTTCAGCGGCACTCGTCGCCCGTCACTGAGATCCTCTTATGAAACCACTTCGCCTTCCGCGAGACCGTTTCACAGCCGCAACCTCCCCCACCACCCTTGCAATCGTGCATCCCACGCAGTTTTCGGGATTAAATCATTATTCTCACTCGAAAATTCACACCATTCTTCTAGCTAGCCTGTCGCGTCCAATCAAAACGTCACGTAAAGGCATTTTGCGGTCGGACATTTTTCTACTTTTATTTTTCTTGGGAAAAAATGATGTAACTATTGTTGAATGCAATATTTATGAATTTGATTGATGGCCACTAGACAGGGAAGAAAACTCAACGCCACGAATTTTGCTCCCTCGTCATGACTTTCGTGGAACAGGGTGAAAACGTCAAAATTCCCCCACACGAGAGGGATTAAAGATATTCCTGAGTTCGTCAATTCAAAGTTTCCGCTTTCCAGAAAACAATAGAAAGTTGGTACTTTTTTTTGGCCAACGTGCGCAAAAATTCAGATTAAAAGTGAAAATTTCAATACAGAGGAGAAAAGCCCATTCGAGCACACTTTTCTCTCAAAGAGATATGCTATTTGGTGCAACGCTAGTTACGACCTTTCAGATAGACAACTGCAGACGCGTTTCGGGTCTAATTCAGATTTGAGAATTTGTGCTCGAATTGGATTTTTCTCTCTGCAGAGAGATTGTCAGTTTTAAACTGAATTCGTACGCAAGTTTGCCCAAAAATACCAACTTTCTGTCCGAACGACTCGTGTGTCAAACCGTAATTAGTTTACATAAAATGCCAAAACAGTTTTCTTGTATCGAATTGAACGTACAAATTATTTTAGTGTTCTTTGCGATGAAATTCTTTACACCATGGGGGAGCATCCTAAAGTTTGCAGCACGCGGGGTGTCTCTAGAGTGGAACTGACTTTTTTTGAGATCAAATATAGCTTGTTTGGGGCTAATAATGAAACATTCAAACCACTATCGTTTTTGTTGTATTGTTTGATGATCCCTGATTGACTTTTATTTATAGTTGATAAAGAAGCCTCGAGAAAACAGGAGGAAGTTTTGATGAGGCAACCTTGTGTAAAATTTAAACGAACGTGAAAACACTCATCATAGGCTTCCCATTGTGAAGCGAGAAGATTGATTTTTGATCAGATTGCCAAGTGCCCATCGTTCACTCTGAAACCACCTCTCAATTCACTTTCCGAGACACATCGTTACCAGTTATCACTTTGTAAGCTCAGCGACTCTGTTACGGTGGGCTAATATGCCGTGCTCAGGAAGAATGCACACCGAAAAAAAAGAAGTGTTACGCCAACAACTGACACTGCTGATTTTACGACCCGATGTTGTTAAAAAAATGTGCCAGGACGGCATGCGTTACTTTTACAGCTTCAGTGGATGTTAATTTACACACTTGACAGATGTTTCTTTGACTAATGAGGACGTAAAATTTACGTCCCTGGAGACGTGAAATTAACCCCCTTGAGGATGTGGATTTTACGTTCTGCCGGTCGTAAATTATAAATCTTCGGGGTCGGAAAATTTACGTCGTTGAAAGCGTAAATTTCACTTCGTCAGGGACGTGAATTTTACGACTTCGGGGACGCGAATTTTACGCCTTCGGGGACGTGAATTTTACGCTTCCGGGTAAGTAGGCCAGTAATAATAAAATCGTTTGTGCTGATTGAAACGTCACAAGGAAGGTTAAACTAGCGTCTATGATTGTTAGGCCAACATCTTTTGTTGGACGTAAAATTAACACCCTCTGAGATCGTTAATGCCACTATTAAAGCGTGTTACCGTAACAACCACAGTCGTTGAGGCAACAACTAGACCGGACGTATTTTTAGCAAACTTTAACAATGTAGCACCTTCTTTTTTTTCGGTGCAGTATGAGCCGTCAGTCTATGCCAAGTTTCCCTCGATAAAATCGGATACATTAAGAAAATTGTGAAAAAAAAATTTCCAAAATTTTCAGACAATTTTGTACGCAATTTAATCTAAAATATCTGAAAATTTCAAAGTAAAGAGAAATATGCAAGAATATCGTCAAAAATATATGTTTTAACAAGGGAAATTCGGCAACTCTCGAATGTGTTTCCTTAGCACAGCGGTAATACTGCACAGATAGTTGAAACTTCTTCTGGATATCGTTTTATCCCTATCCAATTCATGCGTCGGCTTGAAAATCAAAACCGGAGGCCTGATTTGAACACTGACAATGTGAGAAATATTAAAGGAAAACGACAGTATCGACTTTTCTGATATTGAAGGGCTATGATTTGCAGTTAATTTTCTTTGTTAACAATGAACCTATTTCTGAATATTTGGAAACGTACTGTATTTTCGTAAAGTAAACGAGAAAATGAGGAAAATATTACCTTAAATCTAGTTTACTGATCTTATAAAGGAAAGAGGGTATTGAAGGTCCGTAAGTTGTTTCCGTGGACCGTACCAATCGGAAATTTGACCTTGGGCAGATTGAAACAATATTGTGGCAACCTTCGCGATATTGTGAGCAGATTTTAACAGTAAGGTTGGCCTGAGAATCTTGGTACAATACACCATCAATACTGGATATATAACCTTAGTATTTTAATATTGCACCAATATTACCGATTGGGGTGAGTCGCTGGAGTATACGGTGGCTTTAGACATCTTTATTTTGAAAATCGATGCAGCCAATTTAACCAGCTGCAACACTGCAATCACAACGTAACATGCACTCGAGATCTTGTTAAAATGTCACTCCTCCAAACCCTTTCCTCATTCCAATCGGTGGAATAATCCACCGCGCTTCGGTAAAACATCGTATGAGCATTAAAATGTTGCCAAATTTCCCCTGATGAAACATCTATTCTTCGGGAGAGTGATGAACATTTTTTCTCGGAATTATCAGATATACTTTGGAGTAAATTATGAACAAAATTAACTGAGGCTTGAAAAAAAAAATATCCCCAAGTTTACCGGAAAACGAAAAGAAAAGAAACTTGAAATAGATTTGGTAACATCCGAGGGTTTAAATGTTGTTCTTCCTATGGCAGTAATACTCGTGACAAAAAGATCGATTTGGATTTGCAGTCGAGGACATGCCTCGTGTCTTATCCAAAATGTCACTCTTCGTTCGAAGCGAGACTCAAGAAACTGGATTATTAACGGTGTGTAGGAACACCGAAAATAGTCTGGAGACTTTCGGTACACCTAAACGTTTAAATATAAACTCCATTTAAAAGACCATGCTACTGAGGATATTTAGTGCAAAATAATGCATTATTAGTTTAATAATTGAAACTCATTGCTAAAAAACAGTATACATCTGGCCATAAGGAAAAAAAAAAAAAAAAAAAAAAAAAAAAAAAAAAAAATTCTCTGCACTAAGGTTCGAATTCGGTATGAAACTGAAAAACACGCCTTTGTATGTCTGTCGTGTTCCTATTCTTTGCTGGAAAGTATTCTCGAAAGAAAATTGTCTGATTATACCCAGAAATTCAATTTTGTTGGCAGGCACGTCTATTCTCTTTTTGACGTATGATTTTGTCGTGAAAGTATTTTATTTCGTTATAATCTGACTCTCTGAGTTTTATTTGAATGTTGTATTTTTAAAAAATATAATTTGTTCCAGTAGAAATGTTTTATTTTTGTAAATTTTACCAGGATATACAGCGAATATTACATCAAGCTCTTTGCGTACCATTCACGACTCAGGGGGTAAAATTTCGATCAAAATTTTCCATTTAATGTACAAGAAAACTCCTCTCACATTAGCTTCCATTTTCTTACACTTCATCAGAAAGACCGCTAAAATCTCGTCTAATCATACTTTTTCAGGTCTTCAGTTGGAAATTCAATCTTAAAAAATTACATTCCATAAAGCTTTCTCTTTTAAAAAATTCCCACAGTAAAATACGTTTAACTCTCTGATGAAATCAAAACGTAAAAGTGTGTACGATTTTCACCTCGTGATGTCAACATATCTCTTACTTTTCTAACGCTGCGTTCAAGTCTCTCAAATCACTCGTTGATCCATTGCCAAAATATCACAATATTTTTTGATAAAAGTAAAGTACTTTTATTTAATCTCAGATGACGAACGAAACTAACTTATTTGCAAACAATTGACTGCTAATACTTAAGACGTACAGAAAAAAACTCCTCTTATCTTGGGTTATAGATTCCCAGTGGCGTGGCGTGCTTTGCGATATCTCGATTGTTCTGTCATTTTAACCTATGGTAGAGAATCGATTATTAAGGTGTTCGCTGCGAAAACCCGGATTATCGATCCTTTTCTATAGGTTTAAATGACATAACAATCGATTTATCGCAAAGCACGCCACACCACTGTAGATTCCGTTTCCTTCATACTTCGCCTGAGGAGGCTCTGAATCACCGCTGGATCGATCTTGCGAGGTCGCGGCACACAATGAATTGAGTCAATAGGATGGATCGGACAAAATTTGGAAACTTTGAAAGCTTATAACCCCGTATATACAAAAATTTGAGGTTCTAAAAGTAGTTTCATTGGTTTACTTGTAAAATTTTCTTCTAAGAACACCCCTTGAAATTGAAAATGTGACGAAATAAACATCAAAATTCGCAGTTCCAGTCAAAAATTACTTGTCCGTCCTCTCTAATCGACTCGATCCACTGTGCGGCACGGCTGCGGCGTGGCGCTTCAAAAAACGAATTTGAAAGTGTGCTTGCAGCGGGATAAAATTACTCCGATAACCTTGAAACGTGTCTCATAATGAGAACAGCGAAACGGTTGCAAATTCGTTTGCAAAATCTTACGATTTCTAGATTTCCCGAGTAACTTTGGGTCTCACCGATAAATTTTTATCAGGCACGCGCGCAGTGTCGATTTTACGTTGACGTAATTTAACAATATCATACATTATTTTCTCTTTCATATTAATCAGCACTGATTTTCCCTGCAAAGAAGAAAAGAGAATACCGAGTTCTCAGCACTTCGGGAAATACTGAGTATTTGATCAAAGGAGCCACAACCTGCAACCCTGGATGATTCAGTCACGATATTCACCGCTTAGCTATAATGAAGACAAAAGTTCATGTCAATGGCTTTAAGACTTAGATACTCCCGACTCCCGCCCACCAGGCAGGAAAGAAGGTCTCCTACCTCTATGAGTTCAGAAAAATCAAGTCAAACGATAGTGATTATCCGTCGTGTGGACTTCAGGTTTCAACTAAACGCTAACATTCTATTCGGTTTCGTACTCCCACTAAAAATCAAAAGTCTTACAAAAAACAGCAGTTTTCTCAAAATACTCATGTTTCTGATTATCATAAATATTGAAATCATGTAGGAAAGATTCATATTCAAATTCTTCCCTCTGGACTTTTTTTTTTTGCATTTATAAAGACCGACCGCTTTTTTGTTCCAAAAATTCAAACGTAGTCATCATTTTAGGAATCAAGATCACCCGTATGTATACAACAGGAATCAACAGGAATATTGTAAAAACTCAACCTTTGAATGCGATTTTTCAAATATTTCACTCATAACACTGCACTGTCTCAGTTCATTAAGTTTGGCATCCTTTCACGGAACTAAAGGATATTTATGATAGAGCAGGAAAGAACCGTGCAGAGTGTTTTGAAATTATATAAATTATATTATCTGAGCTGACTATTAGTCATTTTTCGATGGGGGTGGGGGGGGGGGTAAGAAATTTTGCAACGGGGCACACCAAGATGGGCATGTGTATCTTGGATACATATGAGTATATGTGAATAGCTTTTATAAAATAGGAATCAAAAGTGGATGAGGTAGGACTATAAAATCGAATGTACCCACCTCTCTTTTTTTTACACGGAGTGATAAAGGGTGCTGAAATAGGCATTTTGGCCGTTTTGAGGTTAGAAAATTGCGTGCTTAGGTGTTGCGCACCACTCTGATCGACACGAAATTTTGACTAAATGCACTTAAGTGCCTAATTTATGAGGTAGGACAATAATATGGGATGTATCTCTTCTTATTTTTTCACACGGAGTGATAATGGGTGCCGAAATGGGCAATTTCGGCGTTTTGAGGTTAGAAAATTGCGTGCTTGGGTGTTGCGCACCACTCTGATCGACACGAAATTTTGATTAAATGCACTTCAGTGCCTAATTCATGAGGTAGGACTATAATATCGGATGTATCTCTTCTTATTTTTTCACACGGAGTGAAAATAGGTGCCGAAATGAGCAATTTGGGCGTTTTGAGGTTAGAAAATTGCGTGCTTTGGTGTTGCGCACCACTCTGATCGACACGAAATTTTGACTAAATGCACTTAAGTGTCTAATTTATGAGGTAGGACAATAATATCGGATGTACCTCTTCTTACTTTTTCACACGGAGTGATAATGGGTGCCGAAATGAGCAATTTCGGCGTTTTGAGGTTAGAAAATTGCGTGCTTGGGTGTTGCGCACCACTCTGATCGACTCGAAATTTTGACTCAAGGTACTTAAGTGGATCACTTAAGAGGTGAGACGATAAAACCGGATATTTCTCTCTACATTTCTCCACGCCTAGTCATCAAAGGAGGCTAATGGTGGCATTTAGGCCGTTTTGAGGTTAGAAAATTGCGTTTTTAAGTATGGCGCACCACTCCGATCAACACGAAATTTTTACTGTATCTTATTGGATGTATAAATTAAGAAAAGAGACAATTTTTGTTTGTGTGCATGTTTCCATACGCCACCTAGCCGCGAAAAAAGGGAAAAAATGATTTTTTCAAAAATTTTACGAATTTTTTTGGAGGCTAAAATATTATCCGATGATAATGAATTTTTTTCTACAAAAACTAAGCTAATTGATGTAGATTCTGACAAATTTTGGTTCAATTCTATCGAAAATTACGAAAGTTATGAGGAAATGACGTTAGCATAGTCAAAAATAGCCCAAAAAAGCGGTTTTTGGGGGTCTGAGGGGGGGCGGAGGGGGTTGGGGGGCTAAAATCCCCCAAAACCTAAGTTTTAGGACACCCTTGATGACTTAAAATGGTTAAAATAAAAATCCATTCACAAGGGCATTTTGACATGCTTATCCCGGGAACCTTTGAAGTTGAAACAAATCTGTCTTTCTCTTTCCAAGTGGGTCACGTGTAAGAGTTTTCATACACTTCGCTAGTTTCTTCAGGAAAATCCGTATAATTACGATTTTGTTTGGCACTTATACGAAATAAAAGAGGAAAAGAAAGCCATAAAAAACCTTAACCCCATTTAAATTCTGCAATATGTTTCTAATAAATTGTTCTTCTTTTGTTTTGTTTCAGATGGTCGCGATGACGCGGCCGAATAGGCTAAAACACATAGCGCTCCTCACTCTAGTCTTCTTAGTCATATTAGTCACAGTAAATAGTACACAAAGTAAGTATCATTCAGCACTATTCTGGAAAGGCATCTGCCATTAAATGGCATTGGTCATTTTATTTCAATTTTCACAAATTAAAGGATAATTCATAAATAGCTGTCACACGGGAATTCACGGTAGAGGAACCGTGGATTTTGGTGATTACAACGATAGGCACATTGATATTATCAAGTCCAATTTAATGATATTGTAAGCATGCCCTACACGGAAGAAACAACTTAGCGCTATGAGCCCTGCTAACACTTAAGGTAACATAGCGCCAACTGGAGGCAGTAGTGCTGAGCCCTACGGCTTTGGGGTCCAGCCCTGCAACCTGAGGGTCTAGCCCTACTACTTAAAATTTTGATGAAACGTAAAAATTTACAATTTTTGTCAAAAATTTCATATCCGACTTCTTCCATTGACTCGATCCACTGCAGCGAAGAGAGCTCCCCCTTGTTATGCTGCTATTCCGGACGGTCCCAGCTGGGGAGTATCAATGCAGCATGTTACATTGTAGAGACCGCGCGTTGGTTGATGGGAATCGGCGCCATTTTCGGCTATGTTCCTTGTCATGACTTTATTTTATTGCATACTGTTTTATTGTTAGTCAATGCTATGTTGTGTATTGTATTTTTGGAATCATGGTGATACAGTCAACAATTCAAAACTTGTTTGTGCTTTTATCTCGTGATGGAAAAAATGTACTTTACGTTCAAAATTTGAAAATTTGAATTTTAAAGTTTTCGCGGTTAAGGAAGCTTTAACCACTGGGTTGGAGCTTCCTAGTCATATTACTTGATATCAGCTGATAGCAAACAAAGGTTACCAGGGAAACCGTAAACGTCTAACAACTATCGTGGCCATTGGGGCGATTCGACAGTTTGAATCGTTTTCGTTGATTGAATCGACAGTTGTCGGATTGTCAACAATCATGTAGCAACCTCCATCTGGTAATCAACTGCCAACTGCCGAATCATTCGTATTGTCATTCGCCTAACACAAGATTCCATTGAGTCCAGATTTGCTGCTCCTTTCCGCTCTTATAACTCGCGACCAAAACATTTCCCCAGCATGCGGTAAAGAGCCAGAGGGGCTACAGAGAGTCAGGAACAACATATCAGTTTTTCATCAAAATAAAAAAATGGCTTTTTTTTAAATCGGCCCAAACGTGAAAAAATAAGGGGTCTTTTTTGAGCGTTCCGGCGTTTCGGAGGCGATAACTCGAGCTGAAGTTGACAAAACCCTATGATATTATACATTTTCTGAAGCTCTCGTCACGTGAATTCCCGTTTAACATCACCCCGTGTGGCCCTAGAATTACCGTTGTTTTTTTTCTCCGTGCGGTATCAACAGAATCGGTCCTTGTAAGGCTCTCTAAATCTTTTGTGAATGCCATCCTTTGGAATAGATATTGCTTTTAATATCTGAAAGATCACCCTAGATTTAATAATTTTAAAACAAGATGAGAATGTATTTTTAAATTAAAAAACGGAAGCAGGAAATACATCACGGGATTACAATGAAAAAAATTAAATGTTGAAACTTCTAATGTCTAGGATGGTATGTCATAAGTTGTCGTTCGACTAAAAACCATTAAGTCGATAACACATTTCTTAAACATGCACGTAAGTCATCCATTTCATCAGGAGAGTTTTCTGACTCGAAAATCAGAATCGTCCAGTATTCCGGGCATTATTTATTTCCACCGACTTTTCTCCCTGGAAGAAGATGCGTACATATCATGCAATTTTTGCTAAAGTTGGCAACTACGCCTATTCAATCAACGGCTATACTGGCAACCGTTTACGATCGGTCAAGCGAAATTGGAAAAGAAGATTACCAGTGGCATGGCATGATTTGCGATATATCGATTGATCTGCCGTTTAAACCTGTGGAAAAGAGTCGATAAATAAGGTGTTCGCAAGGAACCCCTTAATAATAGATTCTTCACCACAGCTTCAAATGGTCAAATTACGATTTTCGATCATTCACGCCTCGCCACTGGAGATTACCCCTACTGCCCCACTTTCATAATCACAAGGCTCAAAAGCGGCTTTTACAGACCAATTTTCAGACCAGACAAAAATGATTCAAGGAAACCGAGGGCTATGAAGAGTTTTATGAGCATCCGCAAATGGGATTCGGTGGGAGCCCAACAGAGACTTGAAACTAATAATTTCTTTGCATCTTCTTTCTATGATTACTTTCATTCTTTTTCACTGTCAGGAGCCTTCTTCGAAAACTTCTAGGCCATTAAAATGTTTATTACCCATTCGCAGAGAAGCACAGCTCGATTGTTTTCTTTCATGTTAAACTGGATTAAAGTTTTCCATTCTTCCTGTGCTGAAAAGTCTTACAGGCTTATTTATTACGAATCCTCAAAAAACCCATAATGCTATCAGAATAACTGGATTGCATTTTGCAAAAAGGAACCACTAGCATTGCAATGATGCTAAGATTGTGCAACTTCATTCTTTGCAATAAAATTGCGGAAATTGTGAAAAACTATGAAATTTAGACGGTAAATTCTGTCTTAAATTTACAGTTTTTAGCGAGTAAAATAGAAACTATTAAGGGATAATCGGCTTTTTCCTCCAAGACCAAAGAAGTTGCACAATCTTAGCAACATTGCAATTCTAGTGGTTCCTTTTTGCAAAATGCAATCCAACTGAACTCATGGTAAGGCAGAATAACGTGCAAGCTTTTAGACGTTGCAAAATGTTCTTTGATAAAGGCCATACATTTTTTAGAAAAGGCTCGCAATTTGATTGGAAGTATCTGAAAATATAATAATAAACAAGTATAAATTTTGTGAAGAAGGACGTTTTCCCAGCTAAGATTTTGCTACAAGTCCCTCTCCTGTCGCATAAAATGTTGGCTTCAATTACGAGAAATTATGGAGGAGGCATAGAAAAGAATCGGATTGAACGTATCATTTTCATGTATGTTGTTTATAGCTATTGAGAATAAAATTGGCAAATTCTAGAAAATTTGGCAAACTTTCTGTATCAGTGCTTGCTTGAAGTGGTTAAACGCGTCACTATTCGTGCAGAAAATTAAGCTGTCCAGGATTTAATTTCATGTTTCAGCCGCGCTACACTTTCACTCCAAAACGAACGTTTTGTCTAGCTTTCTTTCCACGAGATTTATTTCTACCTATTTTTACGAGCTGTCATGTCGTGGGTGTCAAGAAGCCGAAAAAAAGTTGACACTTTCGCCCTCTCATTTCATAGGATCTGAATGACTGTTTTTTTTTTGTTTTTTGTTTTTTTTTAATGGAGTTTGCCATAAGGTTTTTGGCCTGTACGTCAAATGAGATGATGGAAAGAGCCAAAGAAAGAGGTCATTGAAAACTGAACACTAGCAGTAATGAGGATCGTATGCGCCTTTTGAAAGTATGTTGATAAATTTGTTCTATGACCATATTCGTCCACTGGCTCAAAACTTAGAGCTTATTTCTTTCTTTGAAAATCTTCGCTTCCTTCATCTTCAAAAAATTGCACCCGATACTTTTGACGTTTGGTAAAAAAGTCATGCCCCGTAAATTATTATCATCTTAGACTAAAAGAAACTTTGGAATACGTGGAATGGTTCATGCAGGTTCATTCGTTTGTCACGTACATAAATTCTACATGGCAATGGTTAATTTTGAAAAAACAAATACATTAACGGAAGTTGTAGAAGCTCCTGCTCGTTTCTGATTGGTTCCGGATGACATCATTCGGTTTGGCGCCAAACCGGGGCGTTTAAAATTTGCGGAAAAGTTGCGCTCTTTTTTAACTGTGTATTTCTTAGTTTCTGAGTTATTTTGTTGCGTTCTTTGTGCGCATCATGTTCTACGTGTCATTTACCTTCAGAAAGGTGTATTTTCGAATCACAATCCGTTCATGGTTAAGTGACCCATTTTGGGACATGCTCTAAGTCGTGCACTGAAAAAAAAGGTTGGTAGAATTTACCATTCCTTCACGCTGTATTTCACACAGCGTGGAGGAGTGGTAAATTCTACCAATCTCCAAGTCAATTCTGCCAGTGGAATGGTTACCATGGACCAGTATATAGTAACGTTTACCTTTCTTCTGGTAGAATTGACTCTAAATCGACGCTGAGTAAAATACAGCGTGAAGGAATCACTGGAAAAAAACACATTGGATCTAGAGTCCAGACTCTTAAAAACATCGACAAGAAAAAGTACTCTTGATTCAATCAGAATCTAGCTTAAATCAAGAACCAAGCCTCTTAATTTAAGCGGATTTCGTCTTGATTCAAGCAAAAATCCGATTGAATCAAGAGTATTTTTTCTTGTCAATGTTTTCAAAAGTCTGGACTCTAGATCCAATGTGTTTTTTTTTTCCAGTGATGGTAAATTCTACCAATCTTTTTTCAGTGTAGTTTTGCCCTCCTCCCCCTATCGTTGGTTCATTTTAACGATAACCGATGTAATTTGCGTGTTTCAGGTGTTCGAAGGCGGCTGAGGCGGCCGATAAGTAATAGGGTTAATGATTCACTTTCACATAACAATGACCAAGATACGTCGGCCAGCATCAACCGATTCCGAGTGAGGAACAAGGAGAAGGAAACCGTCGCCGCCGCCTCATCTAGCTCATCCGCTTCATCTGCGGCCACGAAAAAAAATGCTGACTCCGGATACAAGGTTTGTACGGAACGGAATTAACTCATACAGAATCAGTGAAGAAAACGGTACACAGTGAGAAAAAACACGCCCAACTAGGATTTAACTCGGATCCTGTGGATTTAACTCAAGGCGCAATATCTCGGTTAATATTCAACGTAGAAAGTTGCTGTTTAGACAGATCTTGTTAGTTTAAACTAATCTACAAGTATCAAGCACCAAAACACAGAGCTATGACCAGCGCAACTGACCCATTGAAAAGCTCACTTGCGATAGTGGAAAAGTAATATGTCAAAATCACTCATCACTTTTTCTATAATCGGCCCTAAAAAGTGTAGCCAAAGATAGTTTTCGAGTTCTTTCGGCGGGAATTCGTTCGAGAACCTGATTCAAACGTTTCTCCGACCGACACTAAAAATCTGAATCGAAAGTCAATTCATTAGACGCCTCGAGCAATTGCTTGATGGGCAGAGATGCCTTCCACGACTCCTCACTCTATTTAGTTGATTGCGTCAAAATATGAATTTAATTGATTTTATGCCTTGAGTGATGGAAACTAGATACTTCTGATATTGTTATGCACCTTGACTGTCGATCATAAAACAGGAATGGATTCAAGACAAAGTTGTGCTATCTAAGATACGAACCAAGCTGACCTAGCCCAGTTTCAAGTATTCAATGATGTAATTAAGGGACATTTTCCTTTGACCGAAAATTGGTGCTCGGTCTTTTTTCCTAAAAAAAAAAAAATCCTACCACACGTTCTCCTAATACTTATCTTCCACTAGTTTTTTGTCTCATCACAGTATAAGTCCTACAAATAAGATGGCCTACTGGCTTTTATCCTAAGAGTAATTCTCCTTATCGTAATTAGAACTTGAACATGAGTAGAGCAGAGAGAAACAGGACCGTATTAAGGGGGTGGCCACATGGGCCGCGGCCCATGGCGGCAAATCTAGGAGGCGGAAAATTTTCCAATTGTTTTAAATGTAGGTATAAAAAAAAATCGTATTTAGAAAAAAATTACAAACAAAATCTCTCATTTCCTGAGAGTATAGTAATTTCTAATGTAGTCGTCTTTTGGTGATTCAAGAGATAGCACCTTTAATTAATCGAGTTAAGAGAGAGACCAAACATGCAATTTGGCCAGGAACGGCGCGATTGAGAGAGAAATGATGACGAGGACTTTAGATGAAAAGGAGAAGCCCTCGGCGCAGCGATCGGCATGTAACACATATTAGCGCCTTCATTCATACAAGACTGCACGAATACTCCACGCATTGCATCAAACACAGTGCGGTCACTGCGGTCAGCGTGAAACGGATAGCGCCTACAAGAATGCATGAATACTTCACGCATTGCGCCAAACACAGTGCGGTCAGCGTGAAACGCATAGCGCCTACAAGACTGCGTGAATACTTCACGCATTGCGTAAGATATCAAAAATGTTGATATCTTAGTTAGGAGTTGATTTCAGTAATTTTCAATTCAAGAATCGTGTTCTACGTTAAATTCTGGTTAAGAAACATGTATCAGAATACTTACATTAGTACCTTGTCTAGTGGTCTATTTCTCGTTCTCTGGATTTTTTCATATCCGCAGTTGGGCACTTTCCAAACCGAAATTTAATCGATTTCTCGATAAAGAAACAGCAATACTCGAAAGAGTGCAAATGATTTCGTTGAGTGTTTTACGTAGCATTGGAAATTGCTCGTCAAGCGCTGCCGAGAAATCTTGCGTCAAAGCATATTCATTGCAATGGCAGCGTGACGCTCCGGCAGGCCTAAAGGGCACACGCCGCGCCAATGGACTTTTCAAGTTCTTTCATTCTGCGACCACGCCCGAGTGAACCGGCGGCTTTCCGCCCTTTTGTCAAATGTTGCCAAATTGTACGCCAAAATACTCCCATGATAACTCACCATCGAGGAATTTCTGAGTACCTTACGTCCTCACATCCCAAGGTCACGATCTGACATCCTCAACCTTAAAATGTTGAAAAGTGAAATGTGTCCCTTACAGACGCATTTAGTGGTGACGTCACGGAACGATATTGTTGGTTCGATGTCTCGAAAGTCGAAATGTGCCCCAACAAACAAACATAACCTCCAAAACGAACAATTGATGAAAGAAAGCTAAAACTAGCCTATAACTAAAACATTAATCCGCAGAAGAATAAAAATATGAAAGCTAGTCATTTTCCAAATCGTTTGAGACCTTATCCACAAAAATTGATAATTTAATGAGCTCGTGACATAATACTTATTCTTCGGACGAACGTTGTGTTTGTTTGTTGGGGCACATTTCGACTTTCGAGATATTGAAATTAGATCGAGATGTGACGTCACACTAAATGCGTCTATTGTTGCTGATTTGGATGAGGATATCGATGGCTTAAGTGCAGAACCACGTGTCTCCGTCGCAGAGTTTCAAAATCTCTGCTCCTATTTTATTCAACTATATTACCGTGCTAAGGAAGAACGCCGTATAAACCTTCAGACGTTGCCAAGTTCCCTCCGATAAATACCGAATTTACCGGGAAAATTCTGAAAATTATTCTCAGAAATTTTCAGATAATTTTGTATGCAATTTACTCTAAGACATCCGAAAATTTGGAGGAAAAATATGCTTAAATTGCGTCAAAAATACATGTTTTATCGAGGGGAATTTGGCAACTCCCGAATGTTCATACGGCGTTCTTCCTCAGCACGGCAGTATACAGCTTGAAATTCATGTAGAATATTCTGCTGATGGGAAAGAAAAATCAAGGAAGTTTTCGAGCGATTGAGTTGGCTCGTTTACCAAAGAAAAAATTAAATACGACAGGAAGTCTGCGATATCGCTAGCAGAGATGTGTGGTTTCGCACTTTGACCAGCGATATTATAAGCAGTGGCGTGGCGTGAATTGCGATGTATCGATTGTCATGCCATTTAAACCTATGTCGAAGAATCGATTATTAAGGTGTTCGCTGCGAACACCCTGTTTATCGATCCTTTTCCATGGGTTTAAATGGCATAACAATCGATATATCGCAATGCACGCCACGCCACTGATTATAAACCCACGCGCTCACCATCACGTTATTCTGTGTCTATACATTATATGTTGCCACTTAATAAAATGCGCTTTGGTAAAATTCACGCTTCCTTACAATTCCTGTTTCCTTGTTATCAGATTATTAACCTTTGCGCCGCATTATTTGAAATCAATCTTATAAATATCAGCACTAATATTCATGGATACAGCTGTGCAATCGTTGCATTATAGTTTGATTGGCTAATTATTTCCACAAACGGGGTAAAATATCCTCAAGTCCAACATATTTGTCGAATAAAGACCGATAATTTTCGAGTCTAAATGTGCAATAAGAACAAACATTTTTATGTCTATAATATAACGAATTAATATAACGAATATTGATCAATTTAATGTATGGATGGGTATTAAATTTACCCATCTCATATAGTCTCCTAAGAAGTCTTTGACACTCTAAAATACGAAACGTAATTTTAATCGCAAAATTTAAAGCAGCGGACGTTTTTGATAACTACATCAGACACACCGCATTAATTGTTGTATCTGAAGAATGGGAATCATTATAATGCTGGAGCTTTTAGAGCGATGACGTGAAGATAAAAAAGAAGGCCATTTAATTTTACTGTAATTCTCATTCATGACCTGTATTTACTCAATTCGAAGAAGCCTTGAGACAGTTACGTCGGACATGCTTTTATTGTCAGGTATGTCAAAAAATCCTGGCATTATTTGCTCTCTCTTTCCCGTGAAATTTGAGCAACGTTCTTGCTGCTTCAATGAAATACGATAGTTAAAATTAAAATTTTAAAAAGTGAAGAGAAATGGCTTAACTCGAAAAAAATAGAATGTACGTAAACTCGTGTACTGTCAACTTATCAGATAGATGGCTCAGTTCTAAATATAATTTTAGGCAAATTTTACTAAAATATTTATCTTCTATATTTAGACATACATTTTCTAAAGCAAAATCTTAAATTTCCCGGTGAAGTCGAAATCAAACTATAAAATGTGAATACATAAGTTACTCTCTGTAAAGTAAAATATTGCTTACTTTTCTTAAGCTGCGTTCAAGTCTCTCAATTCCTCGTAAGTTCGTGTAAAAATAGGATTCTGTTTGTTGACAGAGGAGTTATTCTTTTCACACATGAAATAGTGGTCTATTTGCAAGCAATGAGCACCCTATATTTTCGAAGTACAAGTTTTTAACTTTTTATTACATTTTAAATGTTTAGGGTCCCCTCATTTTTCTCCTACTTAAGATCCTAATTCTCCGAGTTCGAAATTGTGTGAGACAGATACAAATCAGGTCAAAACTACTGTCACTTAAACACACGGTCACTTCCTCAACCCTTAAATACCAGTGCATAGTGATTCGCGTCATACAGTCCAGTTTTGCTCACTATGGCACTCTCAGTAGTTGTGAGTGTTATAGCATCGCGTTCGGCACAATGTACACTTGTACACTTTATAGCCCACATTCGCTAAAGCGCAGCGCAGATCACCCACTATCGATTTTATTCCATTTGAAGCCATGGTAAAGAGTCGATTTTCAGGGTATTTGTTGCGAACACCATGATAATCGATCCTTTTTCATGGGTTTAAATAGCTCATTAATCGATCCATCGCTAAGCGCGCCACGCTACTTCATTTGAATTATCTAACACTGCCGGCGGGCGCACAAGACTCAACATATAAGCAAATCAAACCGCAAGCTTCAAATGATCATTTATGATCTTTGTCGTGTTGCCGTATTTACCTTCACTCGCGCTAGTACATGGATCTACTTACCTCTCTTCAGGTTTCTACACGTATTAAATGACGAGTATCAGTTGCCATGATGCATTACTTAGACTCATTTACTAACGTCTCATTAATTACCAGTGCTAGTTTTTTGTTGATCAATCTGGGGAAAAAAATCAAATCATTATCAAAAAAATCTGACAATTAAATCGAGTAGCTCTAAATAATCCGTCAATGGACCTAGATGATAGGAGGGTATAATTTTTGCTACGAATTTGTAAAAATAATCACAGATACTGTTAGTTAACAGCAAGAAAAAAAAAATGATTGAAAAAAAAATGAACTCAATGACAATGGAAAAAATGCTTAGTAATCAGAAAAAATTAAATAATTTTACACAAATAATCACATAAGGTGGTGGCCTAAAACTTTTGTATCTTAGAAACCATACTATTTATACTAACAAACAAGTTGCTTGAATGTACAAGCAATTTTTAATGTTAAAAAAATTACATTGGTCAAAAAAGACCCACGGTATTTTTGGCCGAGGACTTATTACCTATACCCAAAGAATTTATGAAATGAGAGTTTAAAAAATAAAAATGAAATAATAATCATAATTCAGAAGAAAAGCAATACGCACTGAAAAAGGAAATCTCGGTGTATTTACTAAGAAAAGGGTAAAATTACCAAGAACTCAGGGTTCTATTTGATCCCAGTTTTTTCTTGGTAAAATTACCATTTATGGAATTGGTAATTTTACCGAGAAATCTCGATAAAATTATTGAACTTTCTCGGTAATTTTCCTGGACCTTGGTAAGAACGCCAATATTTTTTACCGACTATGGTAGGATTACCGAAATAAAATGGCAAAGTTACCGGGAATTGATTACCATTAAAAGTGGTATTCTCACCTGAAAAAACAGTAAAAATACCGGTTTTTAGGTATAAGTTTAGCAGTCTGTCTTGGTAAAATTACCGATAATTAGTAAACAAAGTGAGATGGTAAAGGTACCAACGGACCTTGGTAAAAACGCCGAGAATTTTTTTCCAGTGCGAATAAGGTTGTTTGAATGCGGGAGTATGCTGTGTTCTAAAATTGTGAATATTCGAGTTTAAAGTCTGACGATTTGGTCCCTCGCTACCTTGTTAATCGAATCTACGGAACTTGAATTTCAAAATCCTTGCATTTTGACATTAATATCAACAAAGTTGCAACAAAATAAGTGAAATCGCATTGCGATCCTGTCTAACAGAATTGCCAAAAATACAATGAATGCCATTCATTTTAAACGTCAAGATTTATCTAAAGTCTTGATTTATGATAACTCAAGGCGAACCTCGCTGTGTCTTATTCAAGAACTCAAGACGAAAATATTCTGAGAGTATTTTGCATGTATTCTCGATACGCAGACAAATCAACACCGAGTTTGCGCAAGCAGGGGGAGGAGAGAGAGAATTTGATCTTGTTTCAATTTGAGAAAACCAGAGTGGCATAAAGTGTAAGAAAGAAATGAAAGATCAGAAATTTTAGTGAAATATTTCATATTTTTCAGGAGACAGAGTATGCAACCCGCACTCAAACACACTAGAATAGAAGAAAGTCATAATATTTACATTTTGCAAAACATGAAAAGGAACCGGTATTTTTCAACATCTTTCATGAATTCTTGATATTTCATGAAATATTTCACGTGCGAAATTTCAAGGTTTTATTTTTCATGAAATTTAGCCACCTTGGAGATAACGCTCCTCAGTCTCAATAAATGTGTTATTTATCTGAACAGTCTGACACCAAGGCGGCTGGAAAAAGCTCAAAGGACATATGATTTTGTGGACGTAACGAACTCGTTTAATTACCACGGCGGTGATGCGTTTTTTTCCAGGTTGTCTGTTACTACACCAACTGGTCGCAGTACCGGCCCAAAATTGGCAAATTCTTACCCGAGGACATCGAACCCGACCTGTGTACACACGTCATTTTCGCTTTCGGTTGGCTCAAGAAAGGAAAGTTATCTTCCTTCGAATCCAACGACGAGACTCGAGACGGCAAAATCGGTCTCTATGATAGGATCAAAAACCTGAAAAAAGCCAACCCCAAGTTGAAAACACTCCTTGCCATTGGTAAGTTAAAGTGTGTTCATTACTGATTCACGTTTTGGTTCATCTCTCATTGGTGAAAGAAAATAAAATCTTCCTCATTAGATTGGTTGATGGAACAAATTTTGACCAATCAGGAGCCAACATTACGTTTTATGAATTTTTTATGAGGATGATTGAAGATTTCATGCTCTTTTTATTGATTTGACGAGTCCTTTATTTTTTGATAATTTTAGATTTTTAGATTTTTAATATTTATATAAATAGTTTATCGTGCTCGATACTGGATGGTCTGACAAACAGGGCTATGCTCTCGTCGTTCGTAGAAGAAGAAGAAGAATACTTTTTTGGCGATTCTACAATTTCTTGAAAACACCACTCATTAGTTAATATTATTTTTCGCTATCGAAGGCTTCAGCTAAGGAAGGTTGCTCTAGATTTTTTATAGAATTTTAAATAAGGTATTTCAACAAAGTGAATATAGGTTCAACCTTTTTTCCTGGTTACCGCCACCAAGAAATGCTTTGTCCAGCCGTAATGCCTTTCACGCACTGTAGGAATTGAAAAGAGGAAACAGTACGACTGAATCAGTCATTTTCTTCCCACGTAGACAAAAAATAATTTCGTTATTTTTAAAAGTTCAATTTTCATGACAGTTTTCAGCAAATATTCAAGAAATTGTTTTTTTTTTTAATTTTTGAAAATGTTTAGCAGAAGTAGGATGAGTGATAGAGAATTAAATTAAACTCTGGCTGCAATTTTTTTTAAAACTTTAGTTTTTCTACTTATCCCCGTTCAAAAACTTCCGAGGAGATTGATTTAAAAAAATAAATAATAAAATGCAACATTTTATATTGAAGGATCAGCAAATGTTTCATACGCGGGAAATTTCAATAAGTTACTTTCTCGTGGATTTTCTTAAACTCAAATAATCTTCCAACTTTTTATCAACAGGTGGATGGTCGTTTGGAACACAGAAATTCAAGGAAATGTCAAACACGAGGTACGCCAGGCAAACTTTCATCTACAGTGCCATTCCATTCCTGAGGGCAAAACACTTTGACGGTTTGGACATTGATTGGGAATACCCTAAAGGAACCGACGACAAAAAGAACTACGTTCTTCTCTTGAAAGGTAATCAAACGTTAAAAGTAGTAATTAATCAACAATAAATGCGAATTTGGGCGTTCAAACTTATTAAGAGATATTGACACATAAAAAATAGAGTTACTAATGTAATTGATCTGCTTTCCTGATTTTGAACGAATAAGGAATGACTAAACAGGGGCTCATCATAGTGGGGAAAACATTGAGAAATCAATACATTTTTAACATGACATCAACGTAAAGCGGTTGTAACGTTATAAATCAAAATGAGTGTATCCAATTTTGATATTTACGAAGTTTTATAAATCCTTGCCGTATTTGTATAATAAAAGAAGCATCAACTGGACATTGCGTTTAGAGGCTCATTAAGAATAAAAACTCGGCGATTTTGGTTTTAACGAATTCTGCCTTGCATCGAGCAATCCCAAGAACTGGTGCACAGCAGTGATTAAATCTTACTTTCTTCAACGACTGAGCCGGAATTCCATCACTTTCATCATAAACAATTAATTTTTTTGATTGTGTTAATTTAAATGAGGAAAACCTCTTGTCGTTGCACGGTTAATGCAGAAGGATACACTAAGCTCGTTTAATTATTTTTGGCATCGGGTGTTTCAATTTAGGAGTTTTTATTTTATGGTGTTGAATGGTAGTAATTGGGTGAAGGTACCCAATTCATTCCTCCCAATGATCATATGTGAAATTATTTATCTTAGCTGAGGGTAATTTCATCTATTTTGATGTACTTATTGAGGAGGCAGTCATCATGATTACCAGTAAAAGAAATCACGTTACCGGCAGTGGTGCATGATGAATAAACCAATTAATGGCAAATGCTGGCGGTAATGCAGATGCTAATTAACTAGCAAGCGCGCGCATAATGAACGACATTTCCGATCAACGTTAACAGCCTCATCCAGCCTCTCTCCAACTCTTGCCCTCCCCCCTGCCTTAACCCCCATCGCCCGCCTTTCCATCAGAGCTTCGTTCTTTTCCGGAATAACTAGTGATTTAAAGTTGTCAATTTTGATGAAAATTTCGTTTGAGACTTTTATCAAGTATGCGACCATTTGAGAGGTGCCACTACCACGGATTCCAGCATTGTAGTACTCCGAAAATATTTTAAATGGTGGGCAAAATATGCATGTAAAAAGTTTAGAACAGCCTGACAAAGAAATTATGATTATATACCGGCATCTCTTTACCTCAATGGATAATTAGGATCTAGAATTGTTTTAATTTCTTTTGATCAAAACCGACCTTTCATATTTGAATGTTATTTCAGGGAACTCAAATTATTTTTGTATACTTGTAAGTTATAAAGAACTCTATGAGTGGTAAACTACAGTCATGTAATTTCAATGTATATTTCTTTTAATTACTTTCAGTTACATTATCAAAAATTTAGAGAATGTGTGAAAACTGCAGATTCTCTTTATGTCAGGCCCATGTTGAAAATACATATGTGTTTTTCTTCAAAACTTTTGAGAGATATTAACAATTGTAATCTTAATTCGCGCAGAGTTGAGGGAAGCATTCGAAGCAGAAGCACAAGAAGTGAAGAAACCTAGACTCCTGCTTACCGCTGCTGTCCCGGTGGGTCCTGATAATATCAAGGCTGGATATGATGTTCCTGCTGTCGCTGGGTATGTGTAATTAAAATCCATAAATCCCTCATGGGCACCTTTGAGTCGGGGTTGTAATAACACCGCGGGTGCAGTGGATTTTGCTTTCTTTTTATTCGTCAATCTGAATTTTTTGCATCCAAAACTGCCATGACTCTCAATCTATCAACAATTGGACTGCATTTTGCAATTTGGAACTATAAATTCTGGCTCTTCTGGAAAAACTCTTATTTGCACAGGGAAAATAATGGCACATACGTTGTTTTTAAACCGGGCTAGAATGTATAGTTTCAAATTGCAAAATGTAGTCGAATTGGCGGAGCTTCATCGGAACTTCATTGTGATCGATTACATCGATGGAAAAAATGCAAAACCATTTATCTCCATTGCAGTGTTTCAAAATTTTGCGTTTGTATTATTTCGAAGAAAAACATGGCAACTTCATGGCTTGAAATGTATACAGAACTTTCTGCTCAAAGAGAGGAAAAATCAAGGCAGTTTTCAACAAATTATGTTGACTAGTTTTCCAGAGAAAAAATAAAGTATGACAGAAAGTCTGCAACGTTGTAAAAGGAAATATCTGGTTCCGCATACTTTTGGCGTTTATTTCGAGTCTAGAGCAATTGTTTTCAGGATGAAAGAAGTTGAGCATGTAGAGCAAATTACATACCGTTACTTACTTTTTTGTACACATTTAATTCACTAATACTTAGAACTTTGATAACTTAGGCGAGCAATATCCACTATCTATTTATTTGCCAAGCGAAAATAAAATGCGGCCAATATGCAGATATTCTGGTGAGGTCACGAGATAACTCGCTCCAGTTACCCAACCTAGATCCTGATTTTCTCCTCTGAATTTTTTCAATATTTTCCCGGGTCAGAGCTCAAAGGACAATCTTTGCCGCCGAACAGTGGATTCGAAATCCACTCATTTAGTGTGGTCGTAAGGAGGTATGCGATTATTTTGCAATCCCTGCTCTGAAACGCCTTTCCGTCCACCGCCCTGTTAGTTGCGGAGGAATGGAAAGTTAGGGCCTAGATCTAACTTAAAATTCGATCAATTTATACCAAGAGTGGTGGAAAATTCAGTAATTTTCCCTCGACTTGGCAATAAGTCGGGAGTAAGTCGGTATCCCTGGGCTCCCGGTTGGACCGGACTTGAATGGGGATCAAAGGGCACGGGGTCCAGCACGGTCGCCGGTTGGTTCTAACGCCTTGTTAGCATTGTTGCCAGTAGTGCTGAAAAATAACAACGTTTTGCTCTTTACATTAATAAAATACCCACATTTCATCGATCAACCAGGCAACCTTGCTTGTAGGATACGCTTCCACCGCGAGTCACTCACGAGCTGACTCTTTTGACATAGATTGGATTTCCGTCCCGATTCTGTTGCCATGCTTACCGCAACTTGTTTCTCATATCATGAAGAAAAGCGACACGGAGTACGAAAGTTTTTCTTTCTTAAGGTTTTTTTCCCTAAAATTTACGAACATTTTGAACATTTTGTGACATCTTGGAAGGGTAGGAGAGTTTAGCAGCTCGGTGTCATAGAGCGCCAAAGGTCGCTATACAAGCGGTTTTCATATAATGAACATTTTCCAAATTTCTGCACCGCAAAAAAATGAGCCAATATCATTTTTTCCAAGACAGAGAAACGCAACTTGGTTCGAAGGTAGCAAAACTGATTCAAACGATTCAATTTTTTACAAAAATATAACTGCGAAGTTCCTGTCCAAGATTTTGCAAATTTCTGGGAATAATTAGAAAAAAATCAACCACATTTTGAGGAGTGACCACGGCCTTTTTAAACAAGCACGATTTGCGAGGGAGAACTTTGCTGTACGTTGAGATGGAGTTCCGTTTTTTTGTCTGGAAAATGACGATTGACGATATGATACCATTCTCACACTTGTACACAGACCATCTCTTTAGAAAAAAAACAAATCTCGATGTAGATCAGCAGCCTGATTGTCGAAATTTATGTCGGAACGACACGAATCGAAAATCGATATATTACACGGCGCAGATAGGGGTATGTCTAATCTTAACTTGCCGACATATTCAGCTAAAGTTTCAACAATCTGCGGGCTGATCGTTGAAATTGATAGACAGCGCTATAGACAAAGAAAGTATAGAGCGATCATTGGTTGAAATGCGGGTGGTTCTTATAGACAAAGGGGGTTAATGATGGACTAACTGTAGGGTCTCTCGTGGGTTGCCGTTGGTTAGTCTATTGATTACCTCCTTTGTCCATTGCAACCACCCGTACCCTCCAATGAAATTTCTCCATATCCCTATTGTCTCCTTCGTCTATAGCTTTGTCATTCAATTTCAACGATCTGCCTGCTGGCTGCTAAGAACATTTTGAGGCTGTGATTTAATCGTTTCTAAGTGGTATTTTGCTTACTGTAACCAGGTATTTGGACTTCATCAACCTGATGGCGTACGACTTCCACGGTAAATGGGAGCGAGAGGCCGGGCACAACGCGCCCCTCTACGCGCCATCATCGGACTCGGAGTGGCGGAAGCAACTCAGCGTCGACAACGCCGCCTCCCTGTGGGTCCGCCTCGGCGCCCCGAAAGAGAAGCTCGTCATAGGGATGCCCACCTACGGCCGCACGTTCACCCTCTCCAACCCCAGCGTCTTCAAGGTCAACTCCCCTGCCAGCGGCGGTGGCAAAGCTGGCGAATACACCAAGGAGTCTGGATTCCTCGCCTATTACGAGGTAATTTTGCTAAATCTCATCCTTTTCCAGCGGGCTGATTGCTGAAATTGATAGACAAAGCGCTAGACAAAGAAGATATAAGGTGTAAAAAGCTATCCTATTGGTTGAAATGGGTGGTTCTTGTGACTAAAGGAGAAAATGATGGACTGGCAACAGGGTCTCTCGTAGGTTGCCGTTAGTGAGTCTAGTGCTTACCCATTTCCCTCGATACGCTCGTCGACCAACAGGCTGATTGTTGAAATTGACAAAGTGTAAGACAAAGAAATCATATGGAGTATGGATCGATCCTATTGGTTGAAATAGGTGGTTCTTGTGACTAAGGGAGAATCTGATGGACTAACTGAAGGGTCTCTAGTGGGTTGCCGTTAGTTAGTCCAGTGCCTATCCCCTTTTTCCATCACAACCACCCGCTTCCACCGAGAGGACCCCTCCATAACTTTTTTTGTTATCTTTGTCTATAGCTTTGTCTACCAATTTCAACAATCAGCCCGGAGTGACTAGTGACCCTCCTCTGGCCCTTGGTGACAGGTTGAAACTTTCGCTTTCGGGATTTCAACACTTCCTATGATACGCGTTTTTGCTATTGGTTGAAATGGTTGGTTCCTACATACCAAGGGAGAAAATGATGGACTAACTGAAGGGTCTAAATTGAGTTGCCATCAGTTAGTCTATTATCAACCTCCTTTGTTCATTGTATCCACCCGCTTCCACCAATCGGACCCTTCCATATCCTTTTTGTCTTATTTGTCCATAGCTTTGACTGTCAATTTCATTAATCAGCCCACAGGTAGACAAGACGAACTGCTTAAACCAGAGGCCAAAGATTTTCTAGCGGATTCCGTAGGTGATCGATATCTTAAGCTAATTTTCTATCCTTAAACGCGGGTGATGATGTAGATTGGTTGGAAGAGAACATTTAATCACCACCGCTTGAAATTGCTTAGTATCCTCCTCCAACAGTCAGTGCACCTCAGCGTGTAAAACCACCTGCAATTCTTTCTCTCTTAATCGGAAACGCAAACGCCTCAATCAGTATGCAAATGCGTCTATAATGTAAACAGCATAAATCCCTATTTGGGTCAGTAGCTTCCTCCATGCCGAGGGGCCGCGTTCACAAGACGGGGAAGAGGTGGTATCCTGAGGCAGTGTATCGAACCACCGACACGGCGTTGCCATTTTTAATTTAAATGTTTTAATTTCTCCTATTTCCAAGAACCACGTGAGTAGATTGTGAGGTAAATGCGAGCGCTCGGTTTTTCTTGAAAAAAAAAAGCGGTTAAACGATAGCGCTTCTAGCGTTTAATTTGAGTGATGCACATGGCAGCCGCGCAGTTCACATAACGGATGTTAAAGCTCTGAGAGAGGAAAACGCAGAAAATACACGCCGTCTCGTGTGCGTTTGTTTCCCATCATTCAATGTTGCGTCAGAATTAGACGCATGCAGTCCGTGGTCGGTCGTCTGCGACTGCGTCGTTGCGAAACCTCGACACGAATAATAGTCAAATTTAGTAGCGTTTAAAAAGTAGTAAAAGAGCGACCCCAAATAGCGTTTTTCAACGGAAAAATTGCGATATTTTGAAATTAAGTTGCGATTTTTTCACGGTTTTTGGCGTTACGATCATCGACATCTGAGCGACTATCACTGAGAAAAAAAGTTCGGTCGTATGAACCGAATGTTCGGCGTTCAATATCGGCCGTATTGTTTGGTTCATGCGACCGCTCTCTCGGTTCTGGGAACCGTATTCTCGGTTCATTCAACCGTGCTTTTTCGTTAGTTCTGTTCGGTTTAATGCTCGGTTGCATGAACCGAATATACGGTTCCCAGAACCGGGAGAGCGGTTACATAAACCGAATAATACGACCGATATTGAACACCGCACATTCGGTTCATATGATCGAAGTTTTTGATCCTCAATCTTGTCAAAATTATATCTCTGTAAAATCAAAATTTAATCTCAAATTATCACGATTTGTAGTTCGATAATATTGCAATAAATCGCAAATTTGTTGCAAATCTATGCGATGAAAATCACAATATCGCAATTTTAAATCCGATAGTATAACAACAAAGCGGTGTCGATATAATCGCGATAAATTCTCCGATCAACTCGTAAATTATTGCGATCACCGCTACTTGAGATAGTACACTGTTAGAAATTTTGGAGTGAAATTTTAACCCGGAGTCTATGCGGCGCCCAAATATGCAACCGTCGATTTGCTTTAAAAATCAATTTTACAGCATCAGCGCATTTTAGAAGCACAAAGTCATGCTTTTAAATTGATATGACGTTCCTGCGCGGAATTAAAGGCCGAAGTGTGCAAAGCTACTTTCTCACGCACCTTCAAATGAGATTTGTTCAAAAACGCTCTTCTAGGAACCAACTCATTAATTTTTCGTCAGAAAGAAAACCTGTTTGCTTTTCTGGGCACTTTTTTAGATCAAGACGAAGATACATGATTTTTACAACATTTTCATCGAGTTTTAAAAAAAAGTATTTTCAGCGCAATGTCCAATGTTGAACGAATTATGTCTCTGTTCAGATCTGTGAGATGTTGAAGAACGGTGCCACTTACATCTGGGACGACGAGATGAAAGTGCCATATTGTGTGGCCGGAGACCAATGGATCGGGTTCGACGACGAACGATCCATCAGGAACAAAATGGACTGGATCAAAACCAACGGATACGCTGGTGCTATGGTCTGGACTGTAGACATGGATGATTTCACCGGCACTATCTGTGGAGGAGACGTCAAATATCCACTTATTGGAGCCATGAGGTACTGACAAAATGCCCGAATATTTTTAGCAATCTTGCATGTTTGCCCCGGCAACGCAGATCAAAACAATGTGAGAAATATAGAGTACATTTTTACAGTACAGAGACTTTTATTATTTGAAAAATTTGTACTTCTAATGCGTATTTCTAGAGCAATCTTTGTGCAAATCGTCGATGTATTAAAAATATATATTTACCCTCTCCTTTATGGAAAAAATCTATGATACGAGTGCACATCACATCTTGAATGATTTTTTCATACTCAAATGAAATTTTTTAGGAATTAGGTCTTTGATAATATTGTGCAAACCATGAAAATTGATTATGCCCATTTGCTATTTATACTTACTGTTGTCTTAGCAATAAAATTAGAGTTTTAATTTTACTATCAATGCACAATTTTGCATGAAATAATTTCTTTTGAAAGTCAATTAGAACCAAACCTCTTTTAATGGTTTAATCAAAAACATCGTCCACTTCATTCATAATTTGCATTATCAGTAAAAATGAACTACATTTTGCAATTTGGAACTATAAATTCTGCCTCGTCTGAAAAAACACTTATGTGCATACGGAAACTAATGGCACATAAGTTGTTTTTAAATCGGGCCAGAAGTTATTGTTCCAAATTGCAAAATGCAGTCCAAATGATCAGGATGTCCAAATGACTCACACTCAAGGTAAAAGTTTTCAAAACAGCAATTCTTTTTGACCGTCTTCGATGAACTCTGAATTATAAATGTAAAACTTTTAATGATAAAAGAATAATTAGTCACATAGTCTCATTGAAATCTGTATTTTGAACTTGCTAAGTTTCCAGTGATGAGATGCATTTTGGTTATGTGACCATTCTTTAACCTGTTCAATTCTGATTTGAATACCAGGGAAGAATTACGAGGTGTAAAACGAGCGAACAATGCCCAAGACGTTGACTGGAGCAAAGTTGCCCCTACAATCAACTTGGAAGCAACCACCAAACCAGCGCCAATCAAAATTCCCGTCAGTGAAGTTATCGCTAAAGCCAGGATTCCTACAAAAACCCAGTCAACCGCTAACGCTATCCAAACAGATGTTGTTGATAGGAATGGTGAGCCATACTTCTTTTTCTTCTTCTCAGTCCATTTTATTTCTGAAATCTGCATAGTCTCCACCAGTTTCATACCATGAGCAGATATTCGTGGAAGCCTTGACAAATTTACAGTGTTTTTAATTACCGTCATAGCCTCCGTTATTTTCACGTGAAATTCATTTTAGATGAACATGAACAGTCTTTAAAAATTCCTGTTTTTGAAGTTTCACGTATTTTTTTATGTAGTTAGGGTCCTACCGCAGTTACGTTTCACATGCTTTGAAAAATACGAAGTAGTTTTACATCTCCTCAAAAATATTTTCTTTTTTTTGTACCAAATAAAATTCATATATTATAAAATTATAAAACTGGAATACACAGGAAGGTGGGGTAGGATCGTTTAAGCCCAAGTATCCTTGATTTTGAACTCCTGAAGTAAGAAGGAATGGTGATATCAAGAAGAAAGCTGTTCACTATCAAGCAGAAATCTGCCTGATTCAATCGATTTTAGGGTTAATCTTAATTCAAGAGGAGGTCTTTTTGACGCGGCAGACTCAAGCCTCTTTTTCCAGTAATATTAAAAAGCCTCAGACACGTTACCTGAAGTCCAAAAAAATAAATTTCACCATGGATGACAGCTCATCTCGCTGATGTCAGGGCTTGGTCGAAGAATTACAGCTGGAGCAAGGCTCCTCTCATGGTGCTAAAACGAGGCTTCTCATGCTGCCTTGCTAAAGAAAAACGCCGTATGAGCATTCGAGAGTTGCCAGATTTCCTTTGATAAAAAGTTCATTTTTTAGGAAAGAAATGCATATCCTTCCTTGAAATTTTCAGGACCTCTAGGTGAAATTGCGAACAAAATTGATCCAAAAAATTGGAAGGAAAATATCCTCAAGTTTAACAGGAAATTCGTGTTTTATCAAAGGAAATTTGGCAACGCCTGAAGGTTCATACGGCGTTTTTCCTTAGCACGACCGCGTATGGCTCCGGTATGATATTATGCAATGTCAAGTCAACCCGAAGTCAACGATTTTGTTTTAGCACCTATCATTATGCTCATCAGTTATGCTGCTGGTGACATTAAGCGAGTTCCGAGCGGGGTTCGGGGGGGAGGCAATTCGTATGCGGCGACGCCTTTGTTTAGGAAAGGATGCGTTGCCAATTCTAGGAAATTAACTTTTGAACTTTTCACACTCGGTTTAGTCCACGGAAAACTGCGCCATTTTGCACATCGTGGCAACTATCTCGGTACCCATAAACGCATCTCTACAGGGTGTCATATCTGGTCTATGATCGTCGGATAAGGCACTTTTAAGCACATCGTTTCAGATATTGCTCCGAACTTCTACATTAGTAAAGGAAGAAGAATGGCGTCATTAAAAACAAAGTAATGGCGACTGTCTCTTTGGCAACATGGTCTAGCTCTTGTGAAAGTGGCATTCATTTACCTGAGACTATGTGGATGTCATGTGTGAGCGCCACTTTTCTCTGCAAGGTGGGATGAAACTGAAGTATTATGTTCCAGATCATTTAATAACATGTCTTAGTTGGACGTATATTCACACCGAAATGTTGAGAGTCTAACTTTTCGATTGGTGTAAAGGACATTTCTTATTTCTGCAGAGGTGGACCAAGGAAACATTTAAATATTTGAATTAGATCATTGCATTTGATCAAAGTGACAGCTACTTACTAGTTCTGTTACGAAAACATCTTGCGTCTAACTTTTCACTAAATATGCCGTAATATACATATGGGCAGAAAGTCAATTTGGCCCTTAAAAAATTTTCAATGGCGCCTAAAAATCGGGCTTGACGCGCCAAATGGCTCCTAAAACTCAAACTTGAGTTTCGAACACTGACTACTAAGTACTAATAAGTCGCTCTTATAGCGCTTCTGTGCGCTCTGCGACACCCAACCGCCACTGACAGCTATTTTTTTTTTAATCCGAACAAAATATTCTCTAATTGAAAGGATACTATTGTTCAGGTAATACATTTTACTGTGGAAAAACATTTTTTTTTTATAAATTAAGATTTGAATGTGAATTCACATAAGTTGAGGACTCGTTCAAAATAAACAAATTTCTTCCACTTAAAAATATTTTCCTCTTTAAATGAGGAAAAAAACATTGACCTTTATTTTACACGGAAATAAAAATATTTTTCACTATTTTTTTCTGCAGCGATGGGCTTGTGCGGTTTTGACAAAACCCGACTAAAACGTGAAGCTTGTTGATGAAAGTCCCCGGGTCTGAGTGCGTGAGAGAAGCGTGTTATGCCTGAGGAGTATATAGCTGAGAGCACTCTCTGGGAGTAGGTGGAGAGGTGACCGAAGGAGAGTGGTGACGCCTTGTCTTTCTCCGTCATGACACATTGTGCATTGATCAATGCGCACATACGACTTTCTCTCAGCACGTTCTCAGTTATGCAGCCCTGCGCCACTGTGTCCTGCTACGTTTACCTTAAACTAAACGTGATCCATTCCTTATCCGCGACAGACTCCTGATGTCATTGATAAAGCTTGATTAGCCTCTTTGTCGGGACACCCTTTATCGACTACTGCGCTTTCGTGGGCGTGAGCACAATCTTATTAATCGTCGGGAAGCCTTTAGGCTTGGGGCAGTTAGTCATGTCAAAGCCCTCAAACAGTCTCAAACATTCTTCTTCTTCTTCTTCATCATTGTCCTCTTCTTCTTCTTCATTTTCCTCTTTTCTTCTTCTTTCTTCTTCTTCTTCATTTTCCTCTGTTTCTTCTTCTTCATCATTGTCTTCTTCTTCATTTTCCTTATCATCCTCTTCTTCTTCTTCTTCTTCACTTTCCTCCTCCTCCTCCTCCTTTTCTTCTTAATTTTCCTATTCCTCTTCTTCTTCTTCTTCTACTTCATCATTGTCCTCTTCTTCCTCTTCTTCTTCATCATCATTTTCTTCGTCTTCTCTTTCTCCTTCCTTCTCTTCTTCCTGTGCTTTTTTTCTTCTTTATCCTCTCCATCTTTCCTTTCTATCTTTTTCTTCTTCTTCTCCTTCTCCTTCTTCCTCTCCTTCTTCTCATTCTTCCTCTCCCTCTTCTTCTCCATCTTCTTCTTTTTCTTCTTCCTATTTTCCCTCTTCTTCTTCCTCTTCCTCCTCCCCTTCTTCTTCTTCCTCTTCTTCTCCTTCCCCTCTCTCTTTTCCTTCTGTTTTTCTTATAAAATTGCCCTCATTGGTCTTAGAATTGCCCGTGCCTAAATCAATCAAGCTCAATCGTTGAATCAATATTTGATCGCTAAAAATATCGATTTTGCTCTAAATTGTTTGCCCTAGCGGGAAAAATTTGCCTACCAGCACGGGCACTTTAGGCGAATTTTGGTGGCCCAGGTGCTAAGCCCCGTATTTCAATTGCTGTGTTTCAAAATGTCGACTTCTACTTTATTTTTTGAAAATAAGAACGAGCCAAATGTATAGCTCTATATTTATACAGAATATTCTGAAAACACAGAGGAAAAATCGAAAAAGTTTTCAAGATAGTTACCTTGACTAGATTTTCATAAAGTATGACAAGAACACTGGGAAAAAAACACATTGGATCTAGAGTCTGAGACTCTTGAAAACATTGACGAGAAAAAATACTCTTGATTCAAATAGATTTAAGCTTAAATCAAAAGGAAATCCGCTCAAATTAAGAGGCTTGGTTCTTGATTTAAGCTTAAATCTGATTGAATCAAGAGTATTTTTTCTTGTCGATGTTTTTAAGAGTCTGGACTCTAGATCCAATGATTTTTTTCCAGTGGATTCTACAACGTCGCAAACGGAGTTACGTGGTTTCGCACTTTGATCGTCGATTTTCCTTCCATCCGGCAAAGGTGCTTCTCTGCCAGCATCTCATGAATACTTGAAACTGATCTGCGACCAGCATCTGTGCGTCTGTCACCATTGTTATTTATTCAAATTTCTGTTGCAGTCCGTGCTCCTCAGGTGTTCTGCTACATGACCAACTGGGCCCGCAAACGAACTGGTGCAGGAAAGTTCACCCCGGAGGACATTGACCCCAAGCTTTGCACTCACGTCATCTACGCCTTTGGAACCCTCAAGGATCACTTGCTCACCGAAGGGGAAGAAAAGGAGGCCGAGCAGTATGAAGCTACCGTCGCACTCAGAGACAAGAATCCTAACCTCAAGGTAAACGTCAAATGGCAATACTTCTCTGCAAATTCCGTGCGTATCACTTACTCACTTTTATGTTTACTTTTGGTAAACATAGAAAATAATGCAATTTTAATAAATAACAGAATGTCAATATTCTCCCGAGAGACAATTTATTCGAATATTTGGGTATTGAGGTGATTCGATGGGCGCCATATTTTGTGTCAGAACGGCATATGCGATATATCGCATCAATTGGCTCCATTTTTTCAGCTACTCATCATTTTTCTCCAATTTTGAGATCGCAATTTTGTTGTCAGGAGACTAAAGCACTCACTTACCAATTTTAACAAAGAAATTCAACGTAATAAAAGGCGTGGTTTTTTTTAGAGAGAAAATATCGCATTCGAGTGCAGTTTCGATATTAGTATCGAATGCGATGTTTTCTCTCTGAAAAAACCACGCCTCTATTACGTTGAATTTCTTTGTTAAAATTGGTAAGTGAGTGCTTTAGTCTCCTGACAACAGAATTGCGATCTCAAAATTGGAGAAAAATGATGAGTAGCTGAAAAAACGGAACCAATTGATGCGATATATCGCATGCCGTTCTGACACAAAATATATGGCGTCCATCGAATCACCTTAAATTTCGATGGCCAAAGTGCGAAACCACGTATCTCACGGTTTCACATCTTCTTAGTATTTATGAAAAAGCAAATGCCAGCACAGAGTGTTGAACAATGGACAAATGAAAATCAAACGAATGATTTTGTTGCAGATTCTGCTAGCTATTGGAGGATGGGCTTTCGGATCGACACCATTCAAAGAGCTCACTGGCAATGTTTTCAGGATGAACCAATTTGTCTATGAAGCTATCGAATTCTTGAGGAAATACAAGTTCAATGGATTAGATGTTGATTGGGAATATCCCAGGTAAGATGGAAATCAGACATTCCCGAATATATGTATTCTATGTCTATAGTATTCTATAAATGTGGTTAAAAATTTCTATTTCCACTGCCGCGCCGACCGCACTGTGTTGGCGCAATGCGTGAGGTATTCATGCAGTCTTGTAGGCGCTATGCGTTTCACGCCGATCGCTGCTGACCACACTGGCGCGATGCGTGAAGTATTCATGTAGTCTTGCAGGCGTTATGCGTTTCAAGCCGACTGCTGCTGACCGCAGTGTGTTTGACGCAATGCGTGAAGTATTCATGCAGTCTTGTAGGCGCTATGTGTTTCATGCCGACTGCCGCGCTGCTCCGTCTCAGGTTAAATTGCGTGTTTGGTTTCTCTCTTAACTCGACTAATTAAAGGTGTTGTCTCTTGTATCACCGAAAGACGACAAAATTAAAAAGTAATGTACTTTTTCTCTCATGCAGGAAATGAGAGATTTTGTGGCCCTTTCTCGTTTGTGATTTTTCTTCTGAATCCGATTGTTTTCTCTCATTTTTTGATACCTACATTCAAAAAGATTGCAAAATTTGCTGTCCCCTAAATTTTGCCGCCATGGGCTGCGGCCCATGTGGCCAGTGCCACCCCCTTAATCCGGCCCTGTTGGTGACGGAGCATAATTCGGAAATTGCACACGTAGGAGTGAAAAATTAGTTTGAACGAAACATCCTAAGTAAATGTCATGAATAGAACTAGAAAGGGACGACCTGATACTTATGTTTGGTTTAAACCTAAATATGGATGTTCTCTATTGAAACTCAATACTGCGAGGAAGGATATTAGGTTCCTTACCTTAAATCAGTTTGAGATATACAAAACTTGTGAGGAATACATTTGATTAGATTACATCTTGTAACACGAAGCCACTACCTCTGGCTCTCCCATAAAATCACATATCTGTGTAGTGAAACTAATGGCATGTATGTTGTTTCTTAAATGGGCCAGAAATAGTAACCTTATCGCAAAATGTAATCCAATTTTCTTGGGAGGCAAGGCCGAGGAAAGGAACAGGATTAGCTTATCGGGAGTTGGAGCAAAACAGACTATTTTACAATGAAAAACTTTCCTACCACAAAATCACGTTATACTGAACTTTGGACAAGTGTGCATCTCAACCCCTTGTATTACGATGAATATATCTAATTTCACCATATTTTTCTTCAATACCCAATGGAATTGGTTTTCACTATTATTTCTTAACTTAAACTTAATTTTCTGTATTTTATTCTAATTCAGAGGTGCAGATGATAGAGCTGCTTACGTTAACTTGTTGAAAGAACTCAGACAAGCCTTTGAAGGTGAGGCGAAAAGTTCTGGACAGCCCAGGCTTTTACTGACTGCTGCCGTTCCCGCCAGCTTTGAGGCCATTGCTGCTGGGTAAGTCTTCAAAAAAATGTTTTTTCACAAAACTTCACATAGATAAAAATATACTTTTGAACTTGTCGAGACTTTCAAATGCATCTCATGGGTAAATTTTTGTCTTTTTCAAAAATTAAAACAACGAAGAGAAATCAGGTCCTCCTTATTCCTAAGACCTCTCTGTCACACTTCAATTACTGATGCCATCTGTAAATATATTTATTCATTAGTATATTGTCCAGCAGTCTGGTCTGGATGTCTGGTCAGAGACCGGTCGAGTATGTTCATTCAATTATCAAATTAAACTAATGAGGGCGTAAAACGGTTTGTGCAATAATCAATTTAAATTTCTCGCTCGTTGAAAAACTTTCTTTACAGCACACAGACATTTTCTTTTCATTTTTAGTAATCTCCCACATAAAAATGAGGGGGAGAAATTTTTTGAACAAAATTATACTGATCTGCTGAAAGTAACTTCTACAAGTAGTTCTCTACAAGAGAATATTTGTGCGGGCTCCTTAGAAAACACCAAGCTTCGTACTAAAAGAAAGATTCACTGCAATTGACTGAAAAATCAGCGCAACTCTTCTGATGCAAAAAGTTAAATTGCCGGATTAAAATTGGCAATTGTTGACGTGGCTTGGTTCCTTTCTGTCCAATGCGGTCCAAATATGAATCCACAGACTCTCGCGAGGTATAATACAACTTTTTAGAATTTAATATGGACAATCATTAGCTGAACCGTTATCAATTGAAAAAAAAGACTATACGCACTTGCATTCACTATCTGACGATCAACGCTATCTGGCGGCGCAACAATGAACTACACGTTCGCCGCGCCGAGCTGTTACCCCTCCCCTCACTCCACCTCTCATTGATGGCTGGCCCATCGCTCCCCTGTCGCCAGTCTGTCTGGTGATGACTCCAATTCCTTTGAGCCGCGCCGCAATCTCTCTGGAATTTGCGGAAGCGCCACCGTCTAGATTTTATTCCTCCGTTATCTTTTTCACACCCTCCTGACCCACTTTTTTGGGTACGCGCAATGACCACTCACTGCAAACTTGCGGACTCAGTAGACACGCGTCCTCTAGTGCGATTCTGATGTAGAAGATATGGTTTCTCCATGGATTTCAACGAGGAATTCGAATCCGGGATCAGATTTGGGCTGCCATGCATTACATAATTTCAAGACACGAGGCCGTTCATAAATTACGTAAGGCTGGTCTAATTGGTGCCTCTAATGGAAGGGGAAGTGCAAAATTTGGCTCGAAATTGTGTCGGAAAAAATCAATGCAAAATAAATCATACAATTTATTCTAAGGAAGGCTATTTACATGAATACAATTGCGTAAACGGACACAGATGTTGTATAGAAGAAAAAAAGGAGGAAAATGAAAAGAAAATAAAAAAGGAGGGGAAAAAATGTAAAATTTTTAGAAAGATATCATTTTCAAATTTTATTTTGCTCTTTATATAAGCAGAGACTTACACTTACATAAGGCAGTATTTGAACCTCCTCTTCCTCCCAAAGGCATCCGTAAGTCACCTCCAGACACTTACAAAATTACAAATTAGGGGCCGTCCATAAATTACGTAACTTACTTTTTCGGCATTTTTGACCCCCCCCCCCCATCCCTCCATCGTTACGTTTTTGTGACGTATGAGCCTATCCTTCAACATGTAAAAACAAAATGGCGCAACGCTCTCCGCGACACCCCCCCCCCCCTCGAGCGTTACTTACTTTATGGACGGCCTCATTGGGGTGTTAGTCCGTTATTTGTTTTAAAATTAAAATTAGGAAAAAAGTATGTCCTGTCTAACAAGAGCAGGCAGGTTCTGGATCATCTCATGTATTAATTGTAATATATGAATAATATTTTTCAGTTATGATGTACCGGAGATCTCCAAGTATTTGGACTTCATCAACGTGATGACCTACGATTTTCACGGCCAATGGGAAAGGCAAGTCGGGCACAACTCACCCCTGAACCCGTTGGAATCAGCGACGAGCTATCAGAAGAAACTCACCGTTGACTATTCGGCCCGAGAGTGGGTGAAACAGGGTGCACCTAAGGAGAAACTCATGATAGGAATGCCCACTTACGGTCGCTCTTTCACCCTAGTTGACCCGACGAAGTTCGACATTGGCGCCCCCGCGTCTGGCGGTGGCACCCCCGGAAAGTACACCGCCGAGGCTGGTTTCATGTCTTATTATGAGGTAAGTCCGTCGAAAAAATCATGAGAACCATACTGGGAAGCTTGGTTTTAGGACATTCTGTCAACGAATTTTCGTCCGCACACTTGTTTTGTCCAGTAGTTGACGTCCACGCGTAAAATAAGCAAGAGTGACTCGGTCCAAGTGTTATATTTTTGTCCATGTAATATTATAATGGCAGTATCAACATGAGAAAATTGAGACCCTCAATCTGACTCTCTCTCAATTTCAGAGAGAAAGAGGTGTTGTTATGGTAACTCATTTTTTGAATGAAATGTTACTTTCTTCTTTTGATTTGTCTTTCCAAATTGTCATTGGTGAGCATTTGGTTTTATTTCTATCCTTAAAATTGTCGATATAAAATATATCTTGTGTACAGTTTTTTTTTTCCTTTTTTTAATGAAAATATTGCTTCATTATAAAAGCATTTACATTTTTAAAACGTGGCAAATATTTGTAAAACCTTTTCTAAGCGTGGCATTGATATCAATCCCAATGAGCCGTAGTTGGGTTGAAAGAAACTTTACACAAAAATGAAAGGAAGAGAGGAAAAAATCAAGAAGCACGCAATCTTCAGTTTTATACCATTTGTACATCGATCTTTTAGAGTCAAATACGTCCAATTTTGAGCGTTTGGTTGCACGTATACCACGCTGCAGCCCAGTAAAAGCACAAAATATGAAAGAAAAAATCGAAGTGCTTTGAAAATCATTAAATTTGACACGGAACCACCTTAATATTTACAAAACACATGTCATATTCCTTTTATACTTATTTGTTCAATCAATTTAAATGAGAATAATCTATGCAGAGTGTGCGAACACTTCAAAATCATGAGTTGTAAGTCGCTGATTCCGCGAGTTTAAATATTAGAGAGTAACACAGAGCGGAACGGCGTGCTGCCAGAGCGAAACGGCGTGCTGCCAGCGCGAAACGCGCATTGGCGCCTACAAACCTAAGGGGATACTTCACGCATTGCGCAATGCTTCAAGTATCACCTTAGGTTTGTAGGCGCCAATGCGCGCTAGCCGGCCGCTCGCCGCAGCGTGTTACGGCGCCTTATTAAACAACTATTTCACAACAGAGGTGTTGCACAGTATCATACGAAATTAAAGACGCTCTAACGTATTAAAAATGGCAGGCATCCTTTAAGAATACGGAGCTTCCCTCGCAAAATAGATCGAGATACTACGGCACAAAAGGAGAGCAGTAGTCCAAAAACTTACTAAATCCTAGCATCTGTATTTAATGACATTTAGCATATAATTTGCCAAAAAAAAAACGCGTGGACGTAAACTACTAGAAAAAACAGGTGTGCGGACAAAAAATCGTTGACGAAATGTCCTATAATCGGAAGCTTAGCTCCGATTGAAAGAAATAAAACAAGAATCTAAGTGCAGGTGTAACAATCTGATCATCTTGCAGCCTGTCAAAATTATGTTTCATTCCTGTTCCAATTTTCAAGCAAAATTTGAGGTAAAATTAAATTTTTTCACCAGTAAACAAATTACTAGCGTAAATATTATATTATATAATATTCAGATTGTAAGCTTTTTTGAAACAACATCTTGTTGCTTCCGATAGGGAAACAACAAAAGGTAATAATATCAGGTTTTGAAGAATTTAGAGTTTAAAAGAATCGTATGATTAGAATTTATCATGAGTAAAAGAACAATGACAAGAATTGCCTCTTAAAGTTTTAGGTATTAAAGTTTATTCAAGAAAAGAGCAACTTGAAATGTTGCGTAGATTCAAAAATACGAACCAGGCATTTCAGCATCGTTACATCTTCATACACGTACCGTGCTTCTGCTCTTCAAAATATTCTTCAACTGTCCATTGAAAGTATTCTGTGAATTTGTTCTCCTGATCACCCTAAAAATAGTCAGGAGTGCGTTTTTTGTCGCTCTTTCTAGAGAGTAAACTTTCGCCGTTTCACCTAAAAATGTCGATGACTCGATTGATTTTATGATCAAATTTCCATTTCAGGTGTGCGATTTCTTACACGGCGAAAACACCACTTTAGTGTGGGACAATGAGCAACAAGTACCATTCGCCTACCGAGGAGACCAATGGGTTGGCTTTGACGATGAGAGAAGTTTGAAAACGAAGGTAAGAGAATTCTTCAAGTTCTATAATTTCACATCACAACTCGTATAAATGCTCTTTTGACTATAGAGTGCAATATTTTGGTGGCATCAGCTTTCAATTTAACTGGAACATTATCGTGCTTGCGCTTTCAATATCACAAAAAGTAAAACAAGTGAATACATAAATAAAAATAATCAAATAAAATATAGGCAGGATAAAGTATGCACTATCATCTCCCTAATTGTGAATGGAAGGTTTGGTCATCGTTGATCCTCATAATGGAGAATTTACACACAATTTTTATTGCTTTATCTGAGAGTTCTCAATGAGCTTAGTTCGCAAAATGTTCATAATTTTTTTCTGAAATGAGTAATCGTAGAAAAATATATTTAAAAAAGTGAGAAACTATGCCACCTTGTGACATCATCTGGTGGCATTTCTCAACGTAACACGTGTATTTTAGCAGATTATGTTATTTTCTTATATTTTTTCCCATAAATTGTTCAATTTAGAAACCTCGTTCTCAGTGCTCTTATTAGTTCTATTCTAAGCATGAGATTTACAAACTTTGACATACCTGCTAATTCTCTATTCATTAAACTATTTTTTCCTACGATCCACCACTGTTCTAATCTACTTCCTCATTTTTCTCCTAGATGGCTTGGCTGAAGGAGGAAGGATTTGGTGGAATTATGGTTTGGTCGATCGATATGGATGATTTCCGAGGCACATGCGGCTCTGGAAAATTCCCTCTGCTCAACGCCATGAGGTCTGAGTTGGATGACTACAAAGTGAAACTTGAGTACGATGGCCCGTTCGAATCTTACAATCCCAACGGACAGTACACTACCAAAGATCGTAAGTATTCATTTATTTGGCTGCTTAGCGCGCCTTCATTTACATTGCACGCAACACGCCAAGCTTCATTACGTCTCTAATCGGTCTCATTGAGCAGAAGTCTATCACGCGTTTAAACTTACAAAAGTTGAGCATGCAATTTTTATTCCTCAATCTAAAGGACCGATTGGCAAGATTAGATAGAAATTTCAAAATTTCACCTTTTTCAATACGGTTTTAAGTGAGTATGCTTTCGTTAGGAAAAATGCTCAACATAGAATAATATAACATTATGCCTTACATGAGTTTATTAACGACAAGGCTTATTAGCTTTTACAGGCATTATTTCATTTGACCCTCCGCCTACATTCGAATGAACATTAAGTTTTAATGAATAATTGTATTGGTATCAAAAAATTTTACTCATCGGTTAAATTTCATTAACTGTTTATCAAAACAGCAAAAACAATCAGTATTGTAAAGTGTTGATAAAGTTTACTCAGTTTTTTCGAAAAATAGTTGATGGTCGAAAATGGAAGCTGAATTTTTTGGTTCCTCTTGGGAGGATCATTGACCAATTTTATATCAAAACCATGCTCAATGCAAGCAAGATGTAAACTCATAAAGTAGTAAGACAACACTCCAAATTTTGTTGAGAGTCTAAGGAACGATGACAAAAACATGACCGTATACCAGTGTTCTGTGTTGATTTAATCAGCACAAGCTTATTCGATTCTCTGAATCAGTGAGAACGAAAACATCAACTCGAAAAAATTAAAATAATCAAGACACACACAAAACTGTATATTAGGTGAAGAAGTTAGTCTAAGAAAAATATTTTTGGTGCTTAAAAGCAAGTATTTAAGGAAACTCTCAATGTCCAAGTTGGCACAGATACGATAACTTCAATGACCTTTATGAAAATTGTCTATATCCTTAGTGAAAAGAGAGCATTTTCGAGGTACCGAGTTGGTGTGTTTTCGTTCTCACTGTTTCAACTGTGTCTATCATATACCATGTGTACTATTTTTTCTTATGTAGGTATTATTTTATTATCATCATTTTCTTTCCATCGCAGCAAACACGGTGACATGTGAGGAAGAAGACGGTCATATCTCATACCACCCAGACAAGGCTGACTGCACCATGTACTTCATGTGCGAAGGAGAGAGGAAACACCACATGCCATGTCCATCCAACCTCGTCTTCAACCCCAAAGAAAACGTCTGTGATTGGCCTGAGAATGTCGAGGGCTGCATGCAACACACTCAAGCCCCGCCCACCGCCAAGAGAAAATGATCAAAATGCCACCCAAAACCTCAATCGACTTAAAATCGCCGTGAGCCCGTAACGTAGTTGTATTTTCTCGTTGATCCCGAAAATTAAAAAAGCTGGGAGGCAGCCTCTCTTCGACCTTTTCTGATCAGCACGATCGAGTGACGTAATCAAACTGATCTGAAAAGACTACTGGTCGATTGTTGAATTGTTATCAAATTACCATTATTGATAGAGAGGTTCATCGAATGATGAGGCTCTATCGATCAAGGTCATTCAATAACTGATCAACGATCGACCCGTTTTCATGGAAATTTTTACGGCCCAAAAATCTTTTAAAGAGCTAGTTTCTTCAACAATCCAAGCGAAGATTTTCAAGAAATTTTAAATTTTTTTGGCCTTTGATCTCTTTCCTACCTTAAGAGGAGATTTTATATCATGCACCCCTTCTTGTAAAATTGTTTTTTAAATGTCACTGGTATGTTCAGACGAAGGGAGACAGATGATGGCAAAAGAATGAAGCTTGTTCAACAAAAAATTTGAAACATGCGTCTTTTCCACCACTCACTGGAGTTATTAATGGAAAAATAAAGAGAGTGCAACATTGAAAGGACGTGGGTACAAATCATTCTAAGCTCCATATTCCACAACAGACGTTTAAAAAAAAAAAAAAACAACCAGTTTTGCAACATTTTCCAACCATATTTTTTGTTGTGCAAGGAGGACATATGTATTCATATTTTCAGTATTTCAATTTAAATCGCCAAAAAACTCTCTTTCGCCATGTCTGAATCATAACCATCTTGAGCATGCCATTGTAATAATATGGAAAATATCAGGGAAATACGAGAGTAACAGGAATTGAATTATCTAGAAAGCTTTGACATTTGAAAAGGGTTTCCCTTTTGTAGAGGTTGATGATAATGAAAATATTGAAAATTTGCATGTAAATAGTGGTGTAAGCTTCCCTTAAAAGTGCAGAAATACTATGTTTCGGTAAAATTACGTGCCAGTGAATTCATTATGAACGGCAAGTCTTAATGAACACAGCGGTTTGATATGAGTTTCATCCGTGTGAGTTGTGATGAGCGCGATGATCTCCTCTAGACGCGCGCAGATGAATAAAAGACGCAAAATAAAAAGAGGTACGGCTCTGAACTTTCGAAACAATAGAGGTTGATGAGATTTTTTTTTTGAATCGTCGTAAACTGGAAAATATTTCTGGCGGGAGAAAATATTTGAAACTGCCATACGCTTCTTCTTTTTAAACAAGAGCACCTAGTGTAAGCGCAAATACTTTAAAGAAATACCGTTTGTTTTCATGAGTTTTATTTTTTTCAGTTTGTATTTAAGCATATCTTTGCCACGGAATTTTTAACCAATAAAAAGAAGAGAAGAAACAACGTTGAAATGATCGTTCCTTTAATGCCAGAACAAGTTTTACCGAATACATTTGTAAATAGAATTTCATTCGTATAAAATGGCTGCGGAATTGAAGCGATGGGATCAGAAATTGTGATAATAACTGTTCAAATGTAGTTTAAACTGTTTTCAATCCAAATTAAAAGTATGCTTAAAATTATTTTATTTAAGAACTTGTTGTGAATCGCTTTTATCGCGCTGTCATGGCAACCTCATATCAAACTAACTAAAAGTTAGAGTATGTAAAAAGAAAACACAAAAAACCATGAATAAAAATGAAAATAATCTCGTTTTTACAAAAACTAGCTGTTTATATTTTATATTTATTTTAGGCATACTTATATTATTTTTAGCAAATTTGTTAATTGTGTACAAATGTTTCCATTGAGTAAATAAAAACTGAAAAAAATTCAATTTTGTAGAAATTTGATTTTGTTTTTCCGTCTCGTGACTTTGTACCTAAAGAGCAGGGCTACAGCTATAACTTTGTTTATTTTCTCTTATTTAGTATGCCCTGTCCTCGTTTGAATGGAATTGAAAATATTAACAATAAGTAGATACGAAGGAGTAGAACCGAGAACAAATTCAGCATCTAAACTTGCACCAATGCTAAGTTTGTTGCATCTAGCGTGTATGAAGGGGCTTCTTAAGAGACAGAGTTTACGATGGATTCTCATGAAATTTTGCAGAGAGTGATGCGATAACATAAAAAGAAACTTGACGATGCTAAATCTGTAGGGAGCAGTAATGTTTCATTCTTCTTATTTTTACAAACTCATTATGAGTGAATTAACATTAGGAAATCTTTCATCTCGATTTTCGGCTGGTTACCGATAATTGATTGGAGAAGTGGCTAGAGATTGCACCTTATGATTATTTGTTCTGTTTTGATTATTCTATTTCCCTCTAATTTTAGTTTATACTCCCAGCACATTCCTAAAACGAATTGGAAACATTTGGGAGGAAAGCTCGGAGTCAGCAGAGATGCAAGAACATCAAAGAGTTTCAATAGAAATATTTTGATACGTTTCAGAAAACACGTTACCCGTTTCCCTGCTTAACATCATGTCGTTGATGGGATTTTTCAAACAAAAGGCGAAACATGCACTGGAAAAAAAAAAAAAAAAAAAAAAAAAAAAAAAAAAAAAAAAAAAAACACATCGGATATAGAGTCCAGACTCTTAAAAACATCGGCAAGAAAAAATACTCTTGATTCAATCAGATTTAAGCTTAAATCAAGAACCAAGCCTCGTAATTTGAGCGGATTTCCTTTTGATTTAAGCTTAAATCTGATTGAATCAAGAGCCTGTTTTCTTGTCAATGTTTTCAAGAGTCTGTGCTCTAGATTCAATGTGTTTTTTTCCAGTGTGGAGTGATTATTTTATTCACGGGTCCAATCAATCTCTGCTAAGTTACGACTGAACATTACCGAACGGCGAGGCGCCGACATTTTTATCGCATCGTTCACTTTCACGCTCGTAGACGTAAGATGAGAATTCACACTCACACGCTATCTCGCGAGAGGTCACACATCCAGACTGTAAAGTTCAAGTTAGTGAGCGGATTGAATATCCCAAAATTCGAAAAAGCATCGCCATTTGGAAGCATATGCCAGATCCATCGTGACTTTGCTTCGAAGGGGCAAAATCGCAACGTTTGAAGTAAATGCATTATTTCTCTTAGAAATGTCAGTTGCAACGGTCGCAGAATTGTGTTTTGATGTTTGAATTTTGTAGATTAGCATCTGTCCAGGCACTGCCAGCAATTATATGCACGTTGCAATTTATGTAATGCATGTTATGAATTAGAATAATTTTTGTTACAGAATTTATTTTTTGTGAAAATAGCATTATATCAGAAACTTGAGAAAGAAAGTGTCAGTCGTGATATCGTCCTTTGAAAAGTCAGGTATTTGATGTCATCCACCGCGGTAGTGACACCCTTGGTTTCATCCAGCTTGCTTTCATCTAAGTTTCACGTTGAGTAACCGATGCTAATGAATGTCTTACTGACTAAAAAAAGGAAGGTAGATTAACCCAAGGGGGTCACTACCGTGACTGATGACGTCAAAAACCCGACTTTTCAAAGGGCGATCGGTTAATATTGAACGCAAAGAGTTGTTATTTGGACAGATCTTATTATTATTAGCTGATCTACAAGAATAAACATCAAAACACAATTCTGTGACCAGCGCAACTGACCCATTATTTTTGACCTATCCTTGTTTTGTTTGAGATCAATAGACTCCTGGAAGGTCCAGACCGTGTGATTTAATAATTCCATTCCCTTTAAAATCTCATGAGAAACGTTCAATTCAGTGATTGTGTCAAAAATGAACTTTTAACTAGAGCATCATATGGCAAGATTCTTTTCTTCGGATTTTTTTTTCCAAAGAGAAAAATTTTGCCCATTGAAAATTCGATACAGAGTACATAACCGTAACGCACGCAGTGCACGGGATAGGTCTTTCAAAATAAGTGTCACGCCATCAAAAATGAGAAAGTCAAGCATAGATGTATCGATTCCATGGATCGAACTTGTATCCAATCTCCAGCCTATAATTTTTAAAATCAAATTGATAGATCTTTAGATATAATCATGACGAATAAAAATGGATATCCGGGAGGTCAGAGAGCCTGAAGTAATGATAACCCCGTAGCTGAGGCAAAGCAACTATACTCTTTTTGGCTCGATCAGGAATAGTTAATATAAGTTATTTTTTAGTTTGAAGATGGAGAAAAGGTAAAAATAGTAAGGAAACGTGACAGGGAGAAAAGTAAAGGTTAACTTTTTTTTTTTTTTTTTTTTTTTTTTTTTTTTTTTAGAAAGCTGCACTAATGCTCACCTGTGATGAACCATCGTATATGAACAACTAATGTTATGCATGTTGAGCGATTAATGAAATGCATATTAGGAGTTGGAATAAAAGTTTGTTATGACATTTATTTTTTATGAATAAAGCTTTACACCAGGAACTTGAGAAAGAAAGTTTCTGTCAACATGGCGATACACTAAGAAGCCTGCAACAGAAGTATGAAAGGAATCGAATGAGGAAGAGAAGACCTGTTCTTTACCTAAAGAGATCATGCTTCAGCGTTCTTCATACATCAACGATGCACGCGGCAATACCGACATGAAATTAACACCTTAGCGGTCTTGTTTTCGGAAGTACCTCAATGAAATGCAAATCCATCCTGTGAATAATCCCCTGCGGTTTGCGCACTCGAAGAGATGGAGTATCAAAGGCACCGGTGAGATTTTCGTCGGACAGATGGGCGCAGCACGCGTGTCTCTCAGCTTCCAGCATAATCATCGAATACAGATGTTACATCAGGGATTTCGGCGAAACTGGCGTACGATATGCTTTAATTAGTTATGATTTATATCGGAGAGCCTTTTTTGGAGGCAGGGCCATTGGCAGGCTACCTAATTATTGACTGCTTAATACACCGCGGTGACGAATGGGCGGTGAAAAGACCCGGGCCCAAAGTTCAACATCACTCAAACGGCAGCCCCCGCCGACTTTGCGCAATCTGACAAAAATACAAGGGTACCTCCCTGATTACGCAAAAAAGGTGCCTAACCTGCAAATGGATTTCATTATTATACATACATGAAAGTCACTTTTACAACGCACTCGGGCGTTCTGCGACATACAAACGCCACATGTGCTTATCTTCCCAAAGGTTAACGGGCAACTGCGGGCTGATTATTTAAATTGATTGACGAAGCGATAGACTAAAAGGACATACGGAGTATGGAGCGATCCTATTGGTTGAAACGGGTGGTAATTATAGACTTAAGAGGAAAATGATGGAGTGGGTTACCGTTAGTTAACCCAGCATGTCTATTACTTGCCTCCTTCATCCAATGAAATCACCCGCTTCCATCAACAAGATCGCTTTATTTTCAGGTTGTCTTCCTAGTATATTGCTTTGTCTATGAATTTCAATAATCAGCTCTCTGACAACGTGATACCTCTGCGACAACCGCCTGCTGCCACCCCTTCATGGGACGTTCGACTTTTGGTTTGGATTGGGTATCCCCTGGGAAAAGGAAATTTCATTAGTCACAACGAAAATATCAAAGGCACAAATGCATCCTACTTTGATCCTCACTTCCACTATCTTATTCTTGGTATCATATAAATCCAATGGTGAAGTTAAAATTGATTTCAGCTAAAAGTGCATTATTTTACTAAGAATTTTTTAAGCTTATACGAGGATTTTACCTTGTGCGTGGTTAGTTTAAAGTATTGTCTTGGAAAGGGAACAATATGGAACATATCTCGGCCTCTCTCCCCGTATCTCATTCTACTCATATCTATTTCGGAGATTTTAGGGCACAAAAATTGAAGAGTTGGATGAGTGTGAGATTGTCGCCAATACCTGACGATTAAGTCCTTCTTTTCGTGTTGCAAGTACACTCATTACCATGGTTACAGTCATTTTCCTGCGGATTGGACTTTTCTACAAGTACACTGAAAAAAAAAAAAAAAAATTGAAGTTGATTTAACATTCAAGATGTAAGAAAAGTGTGCGAGAACTTACAAAATGCTGAATTAACTGTTACAGCAGTTACTTTAGCAATATGTCAAGATGTAAAACTAACTGCCGAAGCGAGTAATTTAGCATTTTGTGAGTTCTCACACACTTTTTTTACATCCGGGATGTTAAATCAACTTCACTTTTTTTTCGGTGTGATCCATTTCCAATGATTCATCATGAGTTTAGAATCGGAGTAAAGCAAAATTCAATGTGACACGGTGAGCTGAACAATAATTCTAACCACTTTAACATACGTATGCTAAAAACAGTTCCCCATTCTTGAGTGCTGGAGAGTTTCTTCGATTTGAGACGACAAAATCGATCAGAGATGGATTTCTAAATTAATCGTCTTCTCCAAAAGCACTGTATCTCATTCTCTCTTCACGCACTAACAGCTTATTTGGACGTCTATATTATCCACGCTTGTCGAGGTTAGAGGTACGTGGAACTGATTTTTGAAAACCCTATAAAATTGGTATTTACCAAACGAACAGGCATGCGCGGTCTCCGCGTTTAAAAATCGGTAAGGAATAAAAGAATCCATGGATCTACGAATAAGAAATTAGGTTAATCATCATTTTTTGTGCATTATCGTTAACCCACATTTCTTGATGCATCTGAAGCTTTAAATGAGAATTTCAGTTAATTTGCACTGCTTTTAAGCAATAAAAAGTCAGATATATTTTTTTCTCGCGTATGTTAGAGAGTCTGTTAAAAATTATTGAAGATAGGAAAGGTCAAAATACTATGAATTTCTCATTAAATTGTGTTCAATTTTTTTTTTTTTTTTTTTAAATGGGAGAATAATTTCAATTACTCTATCTTCAAAGAAACATATAATTACGTCAAAGAGTTTTTAAGGCCGTGTAATGATACTATGCCAGGGCCGGATTAAGGGGGTGGCCACATGGGCCGCGGCCGCGGCCCATGGCGGCAAAATTAGGGGGCGGTAAATGTTGCAATTTTTTTAAATGCAGGTACGAAAAAGTCGGATTCAGAAAAAAAATTACAAAGAAGAAAATGTGACAAAATCTCTCATTTCCTGAGAATTCATTAATTTCTAATTTTGCCGAATTTCGGTGTTACAAAAGACTGCGCACCTTTAGTTAGTTGAGTTAAGATCCAAACCAAACACTTAATTTGGCCTGGAGCGGCGCGGCGCAAAGAGAAATGATGACGAGGACTTGAGATGAAAAGGAGAAGCCCTCGACGCGGCGGTCGGCATGTAACATATATTAGCGCCTACGAGACTGCCTGAATACTTCCTGCATTGCGTCAAACACAGTACGGCCAACAGCGGTCGGCGCGGCGAGAAACGCACAGTGCCTACAAGACTACATGAATACTTCACGCATTGCGCCAAACACAGAGTGGTCAGCGTGGCACGCGGCGGAAGTTAAAATTATTAAACCCCTTTTATGTTTGTTCTTTCTTAATTTTTTAGTTCATTTCTTACAAATGAAAGGCTTTGTCCCCACAGAGATAGGTTTACGGAACTGAACTTTCGCGCGAAGTTCCGTGAACTTTTGCTAGTAATAGGTTGACAGGGCTTACGCAAAAAATGTGTCCAACACGAGTGAACGCGTCTTATGCACCCCTCTCCCTCCGGCACGTTCACTTGATGGTTTTTATTGATGTTTCAAAATGAATGAGAAGAGGGCGGCAAAATACAGGCGGCCCATGGGCGGCAAGTAGGTAAATCCGGCCATGTACTATGCGGCGATTCTCAATTTAGGGTTGTAAAAGCAGTAAATTATGAATACAATCCTCGAAAGCAGTGAGAGTTTTTTGAGACGAAAATTAAGCTTTTACATATTGATGAGTAATCATCAAAATTGTACAATTTCAGCCTTTGTAGCGGCAGAATGAGCCGGAACATTTTTATTCTGAAGGAGGCTATTTGATGGAAGAGTCCGAATAGCGTTATCTGTAGGTAAATCTATAGTAGTCTCAGTATTAAGCCAACTAAAAATAAATAATCCACTGTCTCAGCATAATGTCTACAAGTCTTGCCTACTTCTCTACTCAGTTTATCCTCTTTTCTTTTCAATTTCCGTCTTTCTTCAGTACCCAGTCATCCAGCTAAACCTGCGTTGCGTTTGGTACATGATCGGATGAACTTAGAGAACTATAAACCTAGAGAGCCCACATAGAGAAGATGCATAAGAGTCATCGACCCCTCTGCTCCTCTCTAATAACTCTGAGACGCTATTATGCTATTCTCTGTTCTTCAGAAACCGAAGGATTACGAGAGAAAGGGGGATTATCAGAGAGGCAGTTACGCGTATGGACACTACATGAATCGCAGTTCTTACAGCGCCCCCCGGCAAAATGGGTTGTGTGATTCTCCCTATCAACTGATAGCGTGGTAGTACAAATACGTTTTAGCTAATGACACGCATTTGTCTTCAGCGGATTTTTCTCTAGACCAGCCAAGACGGCTCTCACCGCGCGGCGTGGCGGCTTATGTGCCTTTTACTGCATCCAGGATTGTCAAATCTTCTTCAAAATCGATCAACTTTGCATTCCATCAGTAAATTCATCAATGATACCTGGTGGATCTTTCCACGATTGCTGAAAAATCGGCCTCTGTTGATATGCACTGATTTTTTTCTGACAATGCTGTTGTAAACTGTTGCCATTGCATTGCAACTACATTTACTGCGTGATAATCCGGTACCGAGGATGGCTCCTTAATGAAACATTGTGAAAAAATAAAAGAAAAAAAAAATTAGAAGAATATAGAAAAATAGGCGAAGAAGTGGATCAAATCCAATACCTCTTAAAGCAGGAGTTCCTGGGCTTGGATCTTTGCCGAGGTGCTTAAATTTAATAATCCTACAATAAATTAGTAGATATCATACCCATAGGACTTATTTATGAAAACTAACCGGGAACAACAGGACATCATGTTTAACAATGAAAACTCATAGTTGAGGGGCATTTGTTTTAACTCCAATCTGTGAATGATAATCAATAATATTTTCAGACCAAAAATCACTTGTCTGTATTTCAAGCCATCCGCGCCACCTTAAAGTCCTAAAATCTCCCGAAATTTGTTGAAATTGCATGAAATTTTACATTCGTGTTCTCTTTTAAAATAATGGGTGTCCATGTTTGAAAGTTCCTCCATCACCCCGTGATGGTAGATCCCTTCGCTCAAAAACTAGAAAATATGCATTTCTGGAATGTATGACTAATATGATGACTGTTTCACCTCTTTGATGATAATTCTCGGTTTTCATGCAATATTATTTTTTTTCCATTTTTCAGATCATTATTATATTTTAGGTACTGGAAATCTGGCGTCTACGCCGCACATCTCTCCTCACGATCGTTGAAACGCAAACTGATGAAGAGTGACAAATGATAGTGGTCGCCAGCAACTGTCAAGGATAATCGCCCATTGCCACCACCGCACCGCTCGCACGGTTGCCAGCCGGGCAGTGAAATCTCGATTTTTTTTCATTCGTTTCTATGGACGAGTTCAATAGTTGTGCACGGATCGGCAATTTAAATCGACGCCGCGCGCCACGGTCAATATTTGCATCTGCGCGATGCGACTTTGCTCGCACTTTCTCTCAACGCGCGAATGCCACCAGCGATTACTGCGATGGTATTCGAGAAGCTTTTACGCGAAAAAGAACTGGACTTGCTTTAGAACAAACAGATTGTTCCAATGGAATAAAATATCAGGTAGACAATAGTCCGTTGCAAACTTTTACCACAGGAAAAGAGGGATTATTTCTTAAAGTGATTTCTTCGGCATTGGGCAGAAGTATCCAATAGCCGATTGATTAATTTATAATCTCTAGATTACAGGACATTTCATAAGGGGTTTGGAGCAGTTTATTAAGATGTAGCGCATCAAGTATTTGTAAAAAAAAATTTTCAAAGAAACATTTAAAAGTTCCTAATGGATATCGCACATCGATGGGCAAAACGATTTGATTTATTTGGGGTTTTTTTGTGTTCCTCGAAGGTGTTTTTTTTTTTTTTTTCAAATTTTGTGAGCAAATGCCTGACGTTCTACACCGTGATGTGGAGCTCGAAAATTCTTTAAAAAAATGTCTTCTAATCCACAAATGTAATTGATAATTAATCAATCGACCATCATGCACATTGTTCTTCAAAGTGCTGAGGATCCACTCCGCTTCACATAATATAACGTTAGGATTTTCGGTAAGCGAGTCAGCAAAATTTGAAAAACTGCTGACTTCACAATTTGGGTAAAAATAAACGTATTTTTCCCGCTCATGAAATTATGTAACGGTAAAAACATAATTTGATGCGGATGGCTCATCGTTTCACAACTCCACGTAAGTCATCGTTAAGGAAAGTCATCAGTTAAGCGTTAAGGATCGGAAGTAACTTGTACATCATCATAGGGGAGATAGTAGTACGGATTCTTAGAGGTTTTGTTTGTGTTTGAATACGACCTATCTTTGGTTTTAACTCCTAGATACAACTATTCGTGCTTGATGGGTGTCCGTGTTGCATACACACTAAATTGAAGGCACTTTGGTTTTTTGGCTTTACTCAACGCGGCGCCCAGCCGCCGTCTCGTCGAAGGAAAAAATCTTTCCGATGAGTGAGATCTCTGGAATAAATTGTCTCTAAACTCAGCAAAGATCATCCTTTTCACCTATCTCAGATCCTTGCACATATCACATAATCATTTGTTTAGTTGGCTGATTCTTTTCTAAGCATGATTTTAGAAATTACAACTTACCAGTTGGGGCTCCGGTTATTGTAACAATCAAAAATATCGTCGATAAGCAATAATGCAAAATTTACGTAAAAATAAGATACAAAATGAACATAATAATTACGTATGTAGACGAAATAAATATGCAGGTGAATAGGAATTTCCTATTACTATGATAGCGTGCGATTTTGAAAACTTTTTATCCCCTTAGACAAGTCTTAATTCATTCAGCGGTAGACTTTTTTTAGCCAAGTTTCCTCTCCATCACCGAAGCAGAGTGGCGCAGTGGAAGCGTGCTGGGCCCATAACCCAGAGGTCCGTGGATCGAAACCACGCTCTGCTACGAAAATTTTAGAATACTGTATTATTATCTCCTCAGTGAAACCTCCCAAAAACGTTTTTGAACTTTTTAGAAATATAATACTGCAGCTTTTACTTTTTAGAAATATAAATACTGCAGCTTTTACTTTTTTGAAACTGGGTGTATCGATTGACCCTTAAATACTGATCAAAAGCCATCGAATGCGATTAATTTCCACTCAATATGCGAATGAGTCGCAGTGTTAGAGAATTCGCCGTTTCCTGGACGTAAAGGAACGTAATTGCATTCCAAGGTTGCGAAATTGACTCGAACAACTCAATTATTTACAAAAATGTACTGAGTAATTTGTATCCCAAATTTTTCTGATTTTTGCGTGAGATTAGAGGAAAATTTTGTCAAATTTTCAGTTAAAATGTCCAAGATTTTCCCGGTAAAAATGCAATATGGGAGGTAAAATCTGGCAACATTGAAATATAGTTACGTTCTTTCGTGAGAAGAAAGATGAATTAGCGGAGAAAATCTGCATTTTTGAACTAATGTGTCCTTGATTAATGCGTAGTGTTTTACTCCATCCGAGGCTTCTGTTGTGGTCATCTATAAATTCTCATCCGTAAAGTAACAGAATGTCCTGTCTGATGTAGAATATTTTTCCGGGTGACAAAAAGTTATAGTTTCCCTCACTTTCCTTTTAAGTACTCGAGGAAGTCAGGTATTTACTTCAACATGAACTCTCAATCATAATCGACTAGCCTGACGCTGTGGTCCATGATGAATTAATATACCTGTAATTATATGTATTTAGTCCCGGTCCATCTCGTCGCTCCCCAGAACTAAAAGCATTCCTCCATTTTCATGTTAGCTCCGGAAAGTATGGTAGTCATATTAATAACAAGGCTCACGTGGAATTAAAGGTACGCTCTTATGACAGAGGAGCGGCAACTTGTAGCTCAACAAGTCAACACCCGCGCGTGATTAGTCGTTTGTCTCGTGCATCTTTTAATCGTCATTTTCCCTATACCTCGGCTTCATCCCAATTCAAGGACCCTGCCGAGTTCTCTCTGCATTTGCGGAATTGGAATATTTGACTTCCTATTGCCGATTTTTTGTCGATACTCTAATTTTTTAACCTATATGTCTCCGTTTTTTGCTCTCTTTTTTAGCTTCGACTAAATTGTCTCGCCCGATCGCTGAGGAGAGCCCGCGCTTTATCGGTCAGTCTTATCGTGGTTGGCGTGTGTAGTTGTTCTATTCCAGTGGATTTCTTCTTTTCGTTTGCGGTTCTTAGCAGGATTTTTGGCCATAAAGTACACAATTTTGACATAATTTTTGTAAGTACGCTATCACAATTTACCAACGATGGATCAGTTTCCGGAGGAGTCCAATATTGCCGTGCTAAGGAAAACCGCCGTATGAACATTCGAGAAGTGCAATATTTCTACCAATTAAAATTTCATTTTGGAGGAATGTTATCAATATTTTTCCTGGAAATTTTTACACTATGTAGATCAAATTACGAACGAAATGCTCTGAAAAACCGGAAGAAAAATGTTGATGAATATTCTCACAAATCCGTGATTTATCAAAGGAAATTTGGCAACGCATAAAAGCTTAAACGGCGAATTTCCTTTGCACGGCAAAATAGCCAACTTACAAAATATGTTTAAAAGCACCGCGCTATATATTCTCTCTTTAAAATAGCGAAAGGAAAACGAACCGAAGAAGGTCTGGGAATTGACTCCTTGGCAAGATGGGTCTATGCAATCAATATCTGTTAAATGGCAAAGATAGGTACACATTATTATGCTATTTTTGTAGTATAACTTCCATTTGATCTGTCAAAATGCCTGTCAATATCTCGTTCAAAAATGTTGATTCCCAAACTTCTTGATCTTTGATCAGATTTTAAAGAGGAAACACACGACTTTTTTTCGAGCCCCGACCTTTAGTGGTGGTTCATTGGTCCTTAAAGCCTCAAAATACTAACGGCTATGAAGAGAAAGGGGAAGAGACCATAATCTTTCCTTCTGCCCAAATTGTATTGATAATATATTTGTGTAAGGAAAAAAGACAAATCATACTCTAAAATATAAAATATTAAGAGTCACGCGTAACGCATAACACTTAAGGCGAGGAGCAGTCGCGTGGCGTGCTTTGCGATATATCGATTTTTATGCCATTTAAGCTTAAGGAAAAGGATCGATAAACAGAGGATTCGCAGCGAACACCTTAATAATCGATTCTTCACCATAGGTTTAAATGGCAGAACAATCGATTCATCGCAATTCACGCCACGCTACTGGCGGAGAGCGCTTTGGGGGTTGGACCGCGAAGCGATCAGGGGTGTACGAGTGTTTCCCTTTTTACAAATTTTAGAAACATTATTCTATTCCAATACTGAGGACGAGTTGAATTAAGTTGACTCATAGGTCGAGTCAAATGAGACTCAAACGTTTACAGGGTGTACACTTTTTGACCGTGATAATAAAAAGGTGCAAACTCGAATCGATTATTTTATTTTTATTTGTTTCTGTATTCTGTCTCTAGATTTATAATGGCACCTAGAATCCCAGATTTGGTACTAGAAGGTATAGAAGTGCCGCGAACGGAAATGAACAGGTCCCTGATCCAAGATTTTTTCGAAGGGAAAAATATTCTAATCACAGGAGGGACAGGTTTCTTCGGGAATGTGCTAATCGAAAAATTATTAAGGTAATATAAACCTGACTTATTTTGCAACTTTGTCCTTCTCTTACTCTGTTTTTGTGGAGGAATCTTATTCATGCTGTTAATTATTTTCATATGCACATTTAGAAAGAGTCTACTCCCATAGACTGCGCCCATAAATCCTAATTATAGCCACTTTGTCGATGATAAAAGGTAATTTTTAAAAAGTAAATGTGTCAATGTAAAATTAGAGCAAATATCTTTCAAAATAAACAAGAAAAAAACACAAAAAAATGTGGCCCAAACTATATGTAACAGCTAGTAAAATACTACTGGGTCCACTCTATTTTGCGAAGAAAGCAAGGCCAAACAATTTTAATTACCATAATGCACCTGAACTCTGATGAGTATCAGCGCAAGACTGATGGAGGATAGTGTTCGACATAGGCGTTAGAATATTGAGCTGGGTTCACGCCGAAGGATCTCTATAACGTTTTGGGCCCCTTTAGACCTCATCAGTATAGATCACACTTAGTCAGTGAGCCCAGCCTCGAAACATCATTTTTGGCTGTAAATGTCAGTTTTGAACTTTCGGCGTTGCTTTCCTCGCAAATAATGTGGCCACGGCACTATTTTGCCACCTTGCTAGAAAATAAATTGATACATAAAAAAGAACATTAAAACTTGAAAGATTCACACTTTCATGGTAGAAGGTGATTTATCAGATCAATATATGATACAACTTTGAACTCTCCAAATACAGGAGCTGTTCTGGAATCAAAAAGATCTACATCACTGCCCGACCACGAAAAGGCAAAACCACAACTGAGCGAATCAAAGAAATGTTTTCTGGACCAGTAAGTGCCTCGTTTCTTAGTATATAACGCGATAGTTTAAGTGAGATAAATCAATGAATTGCATTTTGCAAAAAGGAACGAAGAGCATTCTACTGTTGCTGGGATACAGAGCAATTTACATTTTTTGTAATGAAATTACTGACATCGCGCAACAATTGAATGTACAAATCGATGGTGAAACTACCAAACCACGTATCTCGTTTGCGGTGTCTAAAAATCTCCGCTCTCATTTTATTTTTCTGGAAGAGAACAATTCAATATCATTCCTTGAAGTTTTTACAGAATTTTCTTCGCACTGAGAAGAAAAATCACGGAAGTTTTCAAGAATTGACGTTGAGTACTTTCCCATTTAAAAATTAAAGTATGGCAGGAAGTCTGCGACGTCGCAAACCGAGATACGTGGTTTGGTAGTTTCACCGTCGAAATGTAATGTTTAACTTGAATGATAGTTTTTGGGAGTAAATATGAAACTTGTTTAGATGACAGTTTATATTTAGGAGGTAAAAACAAAGTTGTGCAATCTTAGCGACATTGGAATGCTCTTGGTTTGTTTTCACAAAATGCAATTCAAATACTCCACATTCAGAGCTGACTTGACGAAAGCAAAAAATTTACAAAAATTTAATTGTATAAAATTAACAATATGAGAAGAAACTTCATGCGGTAAAATTAAATAATTTTCTACTCCGGAGAAAATAAGAGATCTTAAACACGAAAAAAAGATAGTCATTTTTTTCAGAGACATTGAGTTTACCATAAGCAATGGATTAATTTGCATTTCATTTTAGAGTGTCCACAATTATTTCCTTGCAGATAACTCACATTTATCAAGCGCTAAAAAAATATAAATTCAATCCTCGATTTACTTAGTCCATCAATAACTCGTAAAAGTCTGAATCACAAGCGTTGGACAGTACTTTTTCATCAAGATTTTAGTTACTTAAGTCATTAATTACGACGATCAGCAACGAGGCTATCTACGTCGTAGACCAGGAAATTACCTTAAATTTTTAGATTTACTTTTTTAAACAATTTTAAAATTTCGGTAGTTACTTCTGGAGGCAAATATTTTAACAGACCGTGATACACATTTCTACACCTAGACTTTTTACGGCCGATATTTTGAATAAGCGATGAGAATTTGCCCTTTTTTTTATAAACCCTTCTTTCCGGCTGAACTTTTTTTCAGAACCATTAAACAATTTTAAACTTTCCTGCCTCTTTTTTTCAATTTTTTTTTTAAGCAGTAATCCTATTCCATGTCCGTCAAAAGTTCCAGGATTCAGAACTTTTTTGTTCCAATTTCTCCCACTCCATGACCGTAAAAGTTCCGGGATATCTTTTAAATTTTTTCGAAAGTTCCGGAAAATACAAAAGATCCGGAACATTTCAGGAATTTCAGAGGCTGCAGGAATCTTTCAGGCAAATCTCAAAAGTTCCGGGAAACTTTCAGGAAAGTCTCAAAAGTTCCGGGAAAATTCAGGAAAATCTCAGCAGTTCCGGAATTCGGAATAAGTTCCGGAACATAAGAGCACTGAAAAAAAGTGGTAACACTCGAGGAGTAGGTTTTACCCTACATATTCCGAAATCTTCCATTCCGGAGAAGAAGGAAAGGGAATCACTGCACTGAATCGGTCAACTTTCCGCGTCGCTCCGCGAGGTTGCATAATCAATCACGGCACCGAAAAAAATAAAAAAAAAAAAAAAAAAAAAAAAAAGCAATTCAATGAGCATGAGCGTTTTTTGATACGTTGTTTCCTTTCTCCTGTCTAATTTAGCTGTTCGCGAAGCTGCAGGAAGACGAGCCGAATTTCGCGAAAAAAGTTGCATTCGTAAGTGCGGACATGGACCTTGAAGAGTGCGGTCTAAGTGCGGAGGATCAGGCGATGCTGAAGCGGGAAATTGACGTCGTGTTCCACGCGGCCGCTACCGTGAGATTCGACGCCGAGCTCAGCACAGCCATCAACACCAACGTCAGAGCAACCCGCGATTTGGTCAACCTGGCGCGAGAAATGCACAACCTTAAGGTTTGAAATTTTAGCGGGGCACTTGCACACGTGCAAATTGAGGTTTTTTAATTTCAACAGGAATGCTGTACATCAAATGAGGTTCCTTCTGGCTTTGGGACAGAGTTATGGACACATAAATGTCGGGAAAAATCCTCAATTTTGATGGGCTGTAGCGTCGAATAAAAGATTTTCCAGAAAACAATTCACAAAACAAAAAAGTCTTCGTTTGAACCCTGAAGTCTAGCGCATTACTTGGACCGCATTTTGCAATAAGGAACCACTATTTCTGGCTCATTTTAGAAACAACATATATGCCATTGGTTTCCCTCTGCAGAAAGGTGCTTTTATGGAAGAGTCAGAAATAGTGGTTCCTAATCGCAAAATGTAATCCACTTCGGGGACACTCTATTTAAAATTTCAATGGTTTTGGAGGTGTCCGCCCAATCAAATAAATCACCGATGTAATATCATGAAACGTCGAATGACGATTAGTATAAACAGTTATAATGCATAACAGTAATATTTCAACATTTCTGTGCGGCGTGGACAATATTGATAGCGAAAATGCGGAACCATGTATCTCAATTGTAGTGTTTCAAAAATCTCCGTTCCTATTTAATTTTTCCGAGGAATATCATGACAACTATACAGCTTGAATTTATTCGGAATATTTAGCTGGCGCAGAAAAGAAAAATGTAGGAAGTTTTGAAGAGATACAGTTGACTAGATTTCTATAGAAAAAATGAAGTATGGAAGGAAGTTTGCGACGGCGCGCGCGCGCCAACGGAGATAAGTGGCTTCGCACTTTTGCCATCAACATATTTTTCCAGGAATTAACGGCCCGGAGCCATCTACAACTAGTGTAAAAAAACTATGGATTTTAAAGTGAATCCATGTGGCACCATGTCACAGTTGTTTAGCGTCCGTATTGACTTTTGTTACAGCAGATTTATTTGTAATGTTTCTATTATGGATCCGACTTATATAAATTTTGTATAGAGGTTTTCTTATTAATCTCGTAGCAGATTCTTTCGTGATCTCTCTTTTTCATCATTGAATAAAAGTGAAATAAGAAAATTGAATAATCACCAACAACTGACTTCTTTCCAAACAGGCATTCGTGTTCGTATCAACGATTTTCTCCAACTGCAACAACGAAGCCATACCTGAGAAATTTTGCGTCCCGCGTATTGCGGGCGATATCGCGATTGCCTTGAACGAGAACGTGGAGAGTGACGTCATCAATAAAATGGCACCAAAGTAAGAAATTTCAAAATCATATGTTCAAAACGCGTTTCCCTCTGGCATAAATTCAATCGCATTTTTAGGGCAGTGGCGTGGCGTGTTTTGCGATACATCCATTGATATGCCATTTAAACCTATGGAAAAAGATCGATAGACAGAGTGTTCGCAACAAACACCTTTTTAATAATCGATTCTTTACCATAGCTTCAAATGGGGAATATCGATAGTCTATAATTCACACTGATCCACTGTTATAGGGTGGTCCGCATTGTGCAAGCATCATAGTATTTCACCGCAAGAGTTGTCTCAGTCTTTTTACGCGCATGAGGGTTGATTACTTGAAATTCGTCGCTTTTCTTTGAGTAATCTCACATGAAAAACCCTGCTACCCAATTTTATACCTTATCGAAGTCGCTCAGAAATCATCCAATTCAAATGGTTAACTCTCTGCTCTTTGCTAGACTTACACCTAACTTAAACCCATGTGATGGCAAAATACTCACCTGGCTACAAATTGTCACTCTTTTGAAATTTTATTACGACCTGAGCCCTCGAAAGCACGGAGTGATATAGACGGAAGGGCTCATCTCAATTTCCGGTTAAGTCTTTACGCTAGAGAAGCGACAAAATCATACGTCCGGGCAAGGAAACCCAGAGCGCCTTCAATTGGTTCTATATGCAATGCACACATCCATCGAGCACGAATAGTTGCATGTTATGATAAGGCGTTATTAACAATGTAAGATGTATTCGTGGCTTGCAAAATCTAGCTTGAGTTACTTGTACTGAGGTGGAGGCTCTTAATTTGACCGCGATTTTTTTTTAATAAAACTCAATGATTCTTCTTTTCTTATGCTCGCCTAATTTCGTTGCTATTTTGCAAAGGTTTACACACTACAGATTGACAGACGCGATTAACATTACTCTTAAGAGAAAAGAAACGCCAAAAGTGTTTCAGTAAGAATGAAAGCAACGAAAGCAAATATTAAAATTTCGAAGTAGGGATCAGGATTAGCACAAGTATGGATAAAAATTTACTGGTGCTGTGTTCTAATCCATTTGGAAATTTGTTCGAGTTCACAATGAACTGATTTTCAGCCGCAAAAGTTGTAATTTAAAAGCTTCTGCCCAACCTTTAAAGCTTCGTTTTTGTGGGGTTTCAGAAACACCTTCTATACAGAGGTTTTCATGGTTCGTTGCCATAATTGTGCAGTCAAGATATATTTTTTAAAAATTCAGCAAGGGACTATGAAATTCTATTTTAAGAGCTATTGAACATACCTATCACGTTGTTTCCTTTTTATAATACCTCCAACTCAATTTCAGTTTACTAGACGGATGGCCAAATACGTATGTTTTCTCCAAATGCCTCGCTGAGGACGTAATCAAAAACTTGGGCAAGGACATGCCAATGGCAGTTGTTAGACCATCAATTGGTACGTTTACTATATTTTATATTTTCTTGATTAAAACTCTTTAATTGAAGTTTTTGTTGTAAGACCTATAGCCAAATGTTTGCCAAATATTTTTTTTTGTAGTATGTTAGATAGGCTGAATACATTTTCTTGTTTATATGAAAAAAAAGAAAAAAAGACCCTCGACTTGTTTCCCCAACGAAAAATGAGATGGGGTAAGCCAGAATGTAAATATAAAATAAAAACGTGTTCCTTAATTCTTCATTTCTATGCTACAAGTTTAAATTATTTCAGTGTATTTTACAGATTTATGATTTCATAAATTAAATTCAATTTCAATTTTAATTTGAAGCAGTTAATCAAGCAGGGTTCATGAGACATGTTTAAATCAAGAAGAATCATCTCCATTGTATGACATGGGCTCGGTTTATGAAACTGGCAACTCGCAGCCTCTAGGTTATGCGTCCAGATGTGCGATTTATGATTATTCTGCACCTTCAGGTATTAAACATAGTGTCGTGATATATATCTGTAAATGCATATCACGTTTAATTGCATAAATACACAACACTACAATCAATGCATTTGACTATTTTTCTTAACATTTCGAATGCCTTTTTAGTTACATCTACCGCCAAGGAGCCTATTCGTGGATGGATCAACAATCTTTACGGGCCAACAGGTGTCACTGCTGGAGCAATGAAGGGCATTTTAAGAACATTCCCAGGCGATGGAGAATGTCCCGCGGAGTTGGTTCCAGTTGATTACGTCATCAACTCCATTATTGCATGCGCCTGGGATACATCAACTAGATTGTGAGTTGAAGGGGCAGTGAATGCCTCGATCATTTAGACTAATTAAGAATGTAATAGTTTCTCATCTAAATTTGTGAAGTCAAAATCCACATGATATTAACACGTAGTGTAATTTTTCATTCATTTATAGAGATTTTTTAGGTTTAAAGATGAGGATTATTTAAATTCAAACGAAATCAACCGGTTCGTTTTACTTCAAAAAACGAAAATCTGTCGCACGATTTAAAATTTATTGAAAAATTGTATCGGGGCGTGAACATTAATAAATCATACCCACTGACTTTAAAAAGAAAAGAAGAAAAAATGGTTAGCATAAATGGAAAATACATTGAAGGTATAGAGGTAGAACAATGTATTTGAGAAGAAAAACTTAAATTTATGTCAGTGTTTTCCATTGGAAAAGTGCTTCCAAAAGATGCTATTTTTGTCGGGTGCTTCGCTTATTTTATCCTGGGGGTTGTTCAGCATTAACGACAAAAGGCGAAAAAATCGAATATTGGTATATGCCTCCGCTTCATCCATGACAGCGATTGAATGCCGTTTAGAATTTTGCTGAAGTCGGAGCTGCGTTCCATTGGGTCACATTTTGCGACAAGGAGGAACTACATTATCTGGCTAATTTCAGAAACAACGGACGCACCCTTTCGTTTCCCTATGAAGATGGGTGTTTTTATAGTAAAGCAAGAGTGGTAGTTCCTAATTGAAAAATGTAGTCCAATTGTGCTTGGCTGACTGGAGATTTTACTAAGATATTATTCGCAATGATTCAAAATCTCTCAGCACAGCTTGAATGTAACTTGAAATTAATCTACGTGCTCATTTGATTTTAATTAAATTTTTCTCTTCTCGTTTTAGCATTGAAGCTCAAAAAAGGAAAGAAAGAAAGGCTGCGATTAACGAGTTTGAAAATATTATTGGTGGGGAAGGACAAATTTTCTTTGACGAAGAGTTTGACCCATTTTTGGGCGAGGAGCAGCGGCAGAAAGATTTTTCCATTCCAGTCTATAACTACGTTTCAACCAACCGAAATGGTATCACGTGGAACGAGTATTTGGAGATGAATGCGGCTACAGTGAGAAACTTTCCCCTGAAAGCTGCGGTATTTATTATAATACATCAATTTCACTTACATTAAAATGGACTATACATTGCAATGAGGAACTATAACTTCCGGCTCATTTGTAAAAACACATTTGTGTATAGGGGAACTAAGGGCACATACGATGTTTTTAAACTGAGCCAGAAATTGTAGTTCCTAATTGCAAAATGTAGTCTAACAATTCATTATTCTCAAAATATAGTCAGTAATCTGCAAAATCTTAACTTTATGAAGTTTTAACTTTAATGATTTGAATAGTCATTGCTCCGTTAAAATGATTGAATCAGCAGCTTTTATTGTCTTTTATGTTCAGTTTATGAATTAAAATTCAGGAATCCAAAAATAGAAAGTCACGAACAACGTATAAGACTCCAACACGGCCAAAAGTTGAGCCTTAGAAAAAATTATCAGTGAAGGGTCGCTCAAAATGTGTTCTTAATAGGCTTCGGTTATCCTAAAACAGGGTCAATTTTGAAACTCGAATGGATAATGAAAGACTTTATGATTTATTCCAATTCTTAGTTTCTATATTCACAGATACTAATTGCAATTTTTTTTCCATAGATTTGGAGTGCCTCGTGTACACTCGCTAAAACAAGGGTGGAGTTTTTGTTCTACTCCTTCTTTTTGCATTACCTGCCCGCGCTATTAGCAGATGGTTTTTGTACACTCGTCGGCACAAAACCAAGGTAAGAAATCGTTCATAATAATTAGGTATTTGCGGTATCACATATCTCCATTGCGGTGTTCAAAAATTTCCGCTCCTGTTTTATTTTTTTGGGAAGAAACAAGCCAACTTTATGGTTAGAAACTTTTACGGAATATTTCGTCGACAAAGAAGAAAAATCAAGAAAGTTTTCAAGAAAGAAATTACGCTGATACTTTTCCAAAGAAAAAATGAAACATGGCAGAAAGTCTGCATTGTCGCAAACGGAGGTACGTGGTTCCGAACTTTGGCCATTGATGTGCACTATTTAGGAGATAAGAAATGAAACAAAGGAATACACATCGGACTCATATTATTTTTCGTTGTTACATATGCTTCAGCACATTTCTCTACCAACACTATGGTGAACTTCATGTTTAACATGGGAATTCATTTTTCCAGATTCGTGAGGATCAGCCAAAAAATCCATAATTTCTCCAATCACCTTTCTTTCTTCGGCACAAAAAATTGGAAATTCGAGGACAACAACGTTGGAGACCTTTGGGACAGACTGACCGAGATGGACAAAGACATATTTTACTTCAACATCGAAGATTTATATTGGCCAGAGTATTTCCATTACTATGTGCTTGGAGTCCGAGAGTACCTCCTTCAAGAAAGCTTAGAGACAGTTCCAGAGGCTCGAAGAAAGATGTACCGGTAAGGAGATTTCTTTCAGCTTTTGAATATTTACCTATTTGATCAATTAAATCAAACTGCAGTAAAAAATTACATAATGCGCGAACGATGTCACTGATTGAGGTTGATTGTGAGAGTAATGAACAGAGACAAAGAAAGATCCTCCCCGAGCCTCTTGGTGACAGGTGGAAACTTCTACTTTTGGGGATTTAACGCTTCTTTACATGGGCACTTATGGAAGCAACAGTCATCATCTTTTTGTCGGCTGTGGACTTACTTATTAGGTGGATGATGAGCTTCAGGTGACGTTATGAGCCAAACAAGTTTACCAAACTTACACGTATCGAACACGTTGTTCAACATCCACCCAGGAGGTGGGTCAACACTCGAATGTTGGAGTCCCGAAAGTAAATGCTTCCACCATTTCCAAGACACCGATGGATGGTCTCTTTTTGTCTCTGGTAGTAAATTATATCAGCGAAGAATAGTTAAATTTAATCAATAGCCACATCAGTTATTTATGAATGTCATGTATCCTCAAAATGAGATAAAATGAAAATTAAGAATAAAGAATTTCAAATAAATCTACCATTGAAATCTATAGCCAGTTAAAAATTAAGTTAAACATCGGTGATCTTGGTTGATACGTGGTATAAATAGTTACCTACGTTTTTCATGAATGAAAGAGGAAAATAAAACATATTTCAAAAACACTGTTTTCAAACATTCTATTTCAACATGAATAGGCTTCCACAGAGTGTAAATTAGCATGCATATTGTGCACATAGCCGCACACATGGTTGCAGAGAAAATATTTGACAGGTAATTCTTACTTTGAGTCAGTAAATACTTTCACCTTAACCGGGCGGTAGTTTCAAGCTTCCTAAGTTATTCTCTTACGGAAACGTCATTTGAGGTGTTCATCTATTCTACTTTGTTACAAAAAAATTATCAATTTTTATCAGTGGCGCCAAGGATCAGACGGATTTGATCTTTGCAACTAAAATTTTTACTAATATTTTTCAAAGCATTTTCATTGAAGCAGGAAGACTACTACGTACTGACTTTATTGTTTTTATTTCAGGTTCTTTGCACTTCAATACTTGCTGGTGTTTCTAGTTTTTGCCGTTTTCACGTATGGTACCTTCCAATTAGTTGGTGCTTTTAGTTCATCAGAAAGCATGATATTGATGCCTGAATTGCCTGAGAGCATCATGGTATAATGATTCCACCATATGATGGGCAGAATTTTCCAAAGAATATTTCATCGCAAAAGCATTTCTAAATGTGGATTGCGATTTATAACTTTTACCCACCTACGTTTTTTTAATGTATATTTATGTGTTTTCGTCCTCTTATTAAGACTTTCCACGAGGGTGTGAAACGATTGCAATTCGGAATTTATGTTCTAAACTGCGTACATAATTTCCTAATGTGAAAAGCGGATTTCATGAAGATTCAAATTTCCTGGAAATAGTTCCAGGAAAAATTCAAATGGAATGTCACAAGGCATTCAATTTTGAGTCTCCTTGACTCAATCTCACAATTTTCCGTTGTGTATGTAATGAATGATTTAGAGATCAATTGAGGGGCTTGGGGGAAAAGGCACATAAAAGCAGTTTTTGAAAAAATTGAGATAATAATAATTTTGAGTGAAACTAGTCTTAATACATATTCTGTGAAAAATTCGCTCCAAAATTCAAATTTTTAAGCATCCAAAAGTCAGTTAGAACTTCCTTTCCGCCACAAGGATACATGCAATTTCGAAACTTCAAACACGGATTTCTCAAAATAGGAAGCCGAATCCCCTTAATTTTTCATAATCTTTTTAAAGACATTTAAATCATTATGATTATTGGGGATGTATCTTTCTGGAGTAATCTTCAGACTTCATGCATGTATTTCCTTTGCTCATATTTTCTTTTGAAACCTGACAAAAAAAATCATGCGTACATTAACGAAGGTACATGCTAAAATATTTGAACGTTACTTAATGAATACATGCTCAAATTCAACCGTAACTGTACGCATGACAATTGAACTTTACTGATCACATCTTTTCCCTTTCAAGGATAATATTCTTGCAATATAAATATGTCTTAAATGAGGTACCTGATGATTAAAGCAGCCTTAATTTTCTCTTGTTTAAGTTCTAACAAGTTTGAAAGATCTCAAGGTTATTTAATTCGCTATTAAGTCTGAATGTATGCTGACCCTGACAGCTGGTGAAAACTTACTTTCGCTCATGTTGTAAATATTAGTTTAAGTTTAATAATTATGAATAAAACATTTAAGTGTAAAGTCGTTTAAAATTTTGTTTTGCCTGTCCTTCTCTTTAACGTTTTGGTTTTCCCAATCAAAGACTTTTTTAGGATTTTACGTGCAAATGAGTTTTCGCGATTTTCAGTACATTTTAACAGTGCCTTGCACTAGTCTAGCTCCCAGTCCACAGATGACTTCAATAATATACTACAACAAAACCTTGTTTTCAAAATCATTGGACAAGATCTCTTTATATTTTATCCAAACTAAGTTTAAATAATTTTCTCTAATTTCAGTATTCTCCTAGCTTTCAGCTTGTGGTACCACATAATAGGCATAATAGAAAAGGGCTTCAAATGACAGCGTAGAATTAAGAATTCCAATGTAACAACTAGACAAGACCAATGGATCAGCCTCTCTCCTCGTAAAGAGTTGACCCTGCCCTTGAGAGAGATGACTCTGACACAGTGATAAATTGCACATCTAGAATATTATCCGATTACGATTCAGTATCGGTATAATGGGTAAAAACGTGTGAAAGTGAAATGACCGGTGTGTTGGCACTGTCTACTTGTCAATGTTAGTTGATTCAATGCTCTTTAGTCCAGTTTGCGACAAAAACACGTTGCCAATTCAACCTTTAAAACTTGGAAATTTTATGGTCAGTATAAATGGATATCATGCATTATTTTTTTCTTCAATATCGAACGTAGACGAAAATATACTGTTTTTCAAACATTACAATTTTCTTTAAAAATATGTTTGTTGCACGGCGCAAATGCTTTTTGATCACCGTAGAAAGAGAAAAAAAAACTTTTTTTCGAAACCTCCAGAATCTACATACATAAAAATCATTTACATAAAAATATATAGAAGGGTCAAGTAAAAAAGAGAGAGGCAGATTATCCTTGTTTGGAACCAAGAGTAACTTGGTCCTAGGAAGCAAAGTAGTTGTCATAACAGAGTTCAGAATGCAGTGAATTATATTTCGAACATTCATTTCTTATCATTATGTACAAGTCTGTTTTTATTTGGCGGCTGATCTAGTTTTATTGGCAATTTTACTACGCCTCCACGAAGCAGAGTGGCGCAGTGGAAGCGTGCTGGGCCCATAACCCAGAGGTCCGTGGATCGAAACCACGCTCTGCTATGGTAATTTTTAGTGGTGCCTTTTTTCCACGAGTTTCATATTTTTTTGGAACAATGAACTGACTTGGTCGTATGTAGGAAGCACTGCTGTAATACTGTTCATGATTAATTTAGTTATTTGTCGGGGTTTTAAAGAATATTGCACCAAAAAGATTTGGCCTTTCGTCCTCAACGCGGGCACACGCCCTGAAAAAAAAAGTATCACAATCTCAACTATTCCTCATGACGCCCGATATAAGAGTAGCCGCACCAGCCAGAAGTATGGTTTACCTGACCACTCTTCCGGCTAACTCAACCGTACCTCTGGCTGGTTCAACTACTAATGTATCCGGCATCAAAATCAGTCCAGAGTATAGTTGAGATTGTACTACTTTTTCCTCAGTGTGTCATAATCACTTTTAACAGTGTAGCTTTCTCGCCGACAAGATGAATATCTCAGTAACTGTGGCAACGTCGGATCCAAAGCGATCGGTAAAGTTTCCTCTCGATTACGGCGCGGTACTAAACACAAGCGAGCATCTAATCGTTGTCCGTTGTCCACGGACCCGGCCGAGTCGGCTGAACTTTCATTGCAAGCGGTCGGGTTGACGGTCGCGTCTCGACGCACCTCATCTCTGTGCGTGGCGCGTGTGCTTGCGGTGCTCCAGTGGTCATAACCTACTTCCTTTCGCTCTCCGTAGTCCGCCCGGGGGATCACCTTCGCGGGGCAAAGTCATCGAGTATTTTCTCCCGCTCCCCCAGCGATCTGCACTTTTTATCCATTTTCGATCTTCTTTGTCGCAGCCGAGCTGTCTGCTTTTAGCCGCCAAGTTCTCTCCGTCGGAATCCGAGATCAAATCGCTCTGCCGTCCTGAGGAAGAACGCCGTAACACTCGAGAGTTGCCAGATTTTCTTCGATAAAATGTTTATTTTTGAGGAGAGTTATGAATATTTGACCTTGAAATTTTCAGAAGTTTTAGATCAAATTACAAACTTAATTATCTGGGACATTGGTACACAAACATTCAAAAAATTTTCTGGAAATTAGTGATTTGCCAGAGGAAATTTGGCAACACCTGAAGGCTCATACGGAGTTTTTCCTTGGTACGGTAGCATTGCTCCTCTGGCGTAAGGGCGTATCTGGATCTCCGCATGAGCCCCAGAAAGCTTGGATCTATATGTGAAACAGGGCTCACGTGGAAATTGAGATACGTCATTACATCAGAGAGACGACGAAATGACGGAATGCCGTGCTGAGGAAAAACGCCGTATGAACATTCGGATGTTGCCAAAATTCTCTCTGTTAAATATTTATTTGTGAGGATGTTTGTGGATGAGTTTCTTTGAAAACTCCAGATACTGTAGATTAAATTCTTGATAAAATTCTTAGAAAAATTGGGTGACGAATGATACACGAGTTCTCCTGTCAATTCATAATTTATCAGGGGAAATTTGGCAAATACGGAGTTTATCCTCACTTCTGCAAAATACTATAATGCCGTTCTACCATGCAAGGCACTTTTGCGCTGCATACGTACAAAATTGAAGGCGCTGAGTCGTACCTATCCTGGTGTGCAGGCGACTCGTTACCAAGTCATCTATATACTCTTATATGTCCCAAAGAATATATCTATGAGGCTCTTATTAAGACTGAAACTTTATGTAGGATTCAATTTAGACACAGATTTTATCAAGTTTACACCAGCAATTGTTACCATGTGTTTTTCACATCTTACTCAAAAATGTAAAATCACAAGAGTAGCGAGCACTTCATAACACCCAAGACGCGAAGCGCGGGGTTTAGACCGCGAAGCGGTCTGGGGGCGGGACCCTAAATTTCTCCGATAATCACGACAATTAATATCACCGTGAATCACGAACGAATTGAATTGAATTCGTCCCAATTTGGGACGAATGGGGATGAAGGGAGTATGAGAGAAAGAGTAAGACGATAGATAAGCACTGAATTAGTGTCAATCAGCGTCTACCGTATTCTATAGATCCGAATCCCATTTATATCACCATCTCATTTTAGTTTTTTTTTTTTTTTTTTTTTTTTTTTTTTTTTTTTTTTTTTGAAGCAGTGTGACTCAAATTTTCCTTAAGTGGATGTAGACCTATAGTATCAATGACTGCCTGCAGCGCTACGGCTGGGAAACTGAATCGTGCATCGAAACGATCACGAATCCATTCATTTTCAACGGAGACTTTAACGCAGAGGTAGGAAAATAAGCGCATTGCGTATACGGAGTACAGCACCTCTACAGTATAAATTCGTAAAAGTAACGCGTAAAATCAAGGCTACCATCTTTTCCTACCACAGAGAGACTGCTAAGGTTAGGTTTAGTGCACGGTTTAAGGATTTTTGGCTCATGTCAACGTTTATTTTCTATCCACGAGCGGGAGGTTTGAACTTACGTATCAAAAAACGTCCAATATCTTGATTTGGATTTAATTGCAGTAATTTTAACTGTAGGATTCGTATTTTACTTCAAACCTGATCAGAAAAAAATGTCAAAATGCCTCCTTAACGTTAGCACCTTGTCGAACCTATCCTCTATCGTTGATGTCCATTGTCCAACCAAAGGTCCATCGTTCCATCGTACCAATCGTCGTTTCACTTTAGCCATCAATTTGCATGCTGTGCGTTTTATTTGATCAGTTTCGAGTGCAATTGTTGATACTTCGCTTAAGCGTTCACTTTTTGAACTTTCTGGAAGCATGGACCCCGGTTCTACTTTTCTTTTACTTTGGAAATGTAAGTAGTTTCTTGGAAAACTTACTTGATTTTTCTTCTCTCTTAGCAGAGTTTGTGAGTTTCAAGCAATAACTTCGGTTTGTTTTTTCGAAAAAAATAAGAGAGAAACAGAAAATTTGAAACATCGCAATGTAGATAAGGGGGTTATGCACTTCGGTCATTGAAATACCTATTTTCCACACTGAACTGTGCGCCATTACACAGCAGGGTAGTATGTTCTTTTATGGAGCTCTCGCATGTGTGAGGGATTTGCGATTAAAATACTGATTCCTGTGCTAAGAGAATTAAATACGGTAGTCCCACTGGTTTCCTCTGAAATCGACCTTAAGGCTCAAAAAATCTCTCAAAGTTCAGACCATAATGGAGGAGATATCCCACGCCACCCTGAGAGTCCACCTCTATATCAAGACAAACTCTCTAAGCAAAGATAGGGTGCAAATACAGGGTGTCCCAGACCACCTGTATACCAGGCCTTTTTCTCAGTCGGCTTAGGTCGTACGAAGTCGGGGACCGCGGGGTTGAATACGGAATTGACCCCAAGGAACCCCAAAGTCCCGAACTCTCCCCCCCCCCCCCCAGAAACCCTTGGGGGGTAAAGGTGGGTACGATCCCAAAAGTCGAGGTTCTCGATAGAATTGCGATTCGATTGCATTAAAATGAAAAGTACCGAAAATTTCACAAAAATTGACCCCTAAAAATCCAAAATTGGACCACTTTACGCCCAAAAATAAACCCTTAAAGAGGGGGACAGCGGCTCCCTCTATAATTTCCCTTTGGTCAAAAATTGACGTAGATTCTCCGGTAAATTTGGTTTCCCGGGTAATCGACCCCAAGAAATCCGCTTTTTATGGTCTCAAAGCTCCCCTCAGCCTTTTTTGGGGGTAAACGGGGGAGGCACCATTTCGAAAGTCGGGTGAAATCGTGTTTCTCGCGAAATTTCACGTAAGGAAAAGTACTGAAATCGCAAATGTCTTACGTATGGATTACATTTTGCAATAAGGAACCACTATCCCTGGCTCTCCCATATAAGCACATATCTGCACAGGGAAACCAATGGCATTCATGTTGTTTCTAAAATGGGCTAGAAATAGTGGTTCCCTATTGCAAAATGGATTGCAAAAAGGAACCACTAGCATTGCAATGATGCTAAGATCGTGCAACTTCATCTTTTGCAATAAAATTGCGGAAATCGTGAAAAACTATGAAATTTAGATGGTAATTTTTGTCTTAAATTTACAGTTTTTAGCGAGTAAAATAGAAACTATTAATGGATAATCGGGTTTTTCCTCCAACACAAAAGAAGATGCACAATCTTAGCAACATTGCAATGCTACTGGTTCCTTTTTGCAAAATGCAATCCAAATGTAATCCATATGCAAGTGCTCCATTACCTGGTTCATTCAAAAGCTGGAAGACTCGGCAAGCCGACAACAGGGCGCGTTGATGTGTTCTCCACCGCGGATCAACCGTAGCAGGGCTCGAGGCGAGTTGCGGGTCGCCGGTCGCTGTTCAGTTATAACGAGACCGCTCTTGACGCCGGATCCACGGCCGCGTTCCTGCTGCCCGACCGCAGCTTCCTAACCTCTCCGGATGCCCTCGCATCCTCGGAAGATCACAAAAACACTCGAATCATCCCCGACACAAGTGAATACTAACCAGTGAAGTGACCAACGACAGGTTCTTACGGTGCAGTGTAGTGCAGCATCACCTTGCGGGGTTTGTTGAATTATGACCTAGAATAAGACCCGGTCAGCTTATCATTTGTATGATCCGTTTACTGTAAAACGCGTCTTGTAAGTGAGTCGCTTATAAGTGACTATAGATCAGTGAATGAAGTGATCAATGTTAGTATTTGACCTGTGTTGATACAATTGCCTAGCCGATTTGCGAGTTTTTCGGATTGACCTCAAATAAGATAGCGGGACCAGTTTTATAGCGTGAGGGACTTAAGTGATACAGTTTTACTTGTGCATCTCATGGAAATGGATGTAGCTTAATGGCCAGAATCTAAGATGCTCCTTGGGATCTCTGTAAGTTTGAAAGGGGTCATAAATCGAACAAGAAATTCTATTCTTAGAGGGTTTCAAGTTTAGGCGTCTTAAAATTCCGGCCAATGTGCTGGACATTCCGTTTGAATCAATGTTTTCAAAGAGTTAGACAGGCATACTATAGTTTCAAATAGAAATGTTTGAAATTTTCAGTAGCCGGCAAAACAAAAGTTCTTGTTTCAAACCGCTTGAAAAGTGCACGGCATCCTTTCCTCTGGCCCGTAGGTCAAAAATACAGCGATCAGTGAGGGATATCCTTGCACTCCATTATTTTGTAGCAATACAGTGCACAGCTTCTGTACCATGACATGATTTAATCTCTCATTTTGTTTAAACATTAACAAATTTGTAGATAGTGGCAAATTTTTAGATACTGGGAGCTGGATTTTTTAAAATTCAATCCTGTTTCTTCTACAGATTAAGTATTTCTATAAGATACCGGTATTTACAGGGGTCATTGAGAAGTCTCAGTCCAAATTAAAGTTTTAGTAAAGTAAAACATGAGTTGGTCATAAAATTAGAGTAAAACGAATGGAACGTAAGAAGGCAACTGATGCGCAAACACAGTTAGGTATCTAATTTCAACTTCATAATCGGTAAGGCAAATTATTAAAACAGGTTTCTATATTAGTGCGTCCAAATAATCATCATATCAACAGCGATGGCTTTGCCACCTTCCGGATAAGTTTAGAATATTGTGGGTAGCAACTTTTGAGGGAAAATCCAGTTATTACAACATACGGATGATTTTCATGAATAACAAGTACTGTGAATTGAACTTTCGCTTCAAGTGATTTTTTCACGATAGTTTAGACTATTGACAACACTTTTTCTCACTCGGAACAGGATTTTTTCCTCATTGAGTGTTCTTTTTAGAGAGTGATTATTTTAAAGCTCGTTAGTTTAAAATGCGGGAAAGTGATGCATAATGGAGATTTTGGAGAAGAGCCTCATCGAACTTAGCAGTATATCAAGGATGAGGAACTGAAAAAAGAATGTATCCAAACCTGCTGTTTCCACAAAAGGTAGGTGCAGCATGAATCCTCAGCAGTTTTTTATACAATATATTTGCTGATTCTTTCGCAATTTCGAGAGTTATGATTGACACTTCACTTATTTCACAGGATTTTAAACTTCCATTAATCTAACTAGAGACAATTTTCTTTCAAAAGTTAAATCGAAGAATTAAATATACTGAGAAATAAAATCACGAATGAAGTCGGTTATTCAATATAAGCAGTTGAAATCAAGTAAATAACATTAGCCTCCCGTTGCCTCTGAGTTCCCCCTCCCCTATTGTTTTCCGTGCCACATGTAATGAAAAATTTGGTTTCGTTGTGCCACATCCTCCATATGACCCGGAAGTAATACATCCAAAAATTAAATTGAGAAATCATGCTCAGAGCAGTTTTTATTTTTGAAGTATTTGCATCACAGGACGTGAAGTTGCGTTAGTTATATTGGTGGAGACTGAAAATACCCATGAGTATTTTCGAATTAGAAATGGTGTAATTGGAATTTTGGGACATCATTTCATTTTTTTTTAAAAAGGATAAAAAAGAAAAGAGAAAGCATCAAGACGTCTAAATCTGAGTATTTTCAACTTATTGATTTTCATCCAGCCACTAGGATGCAAAAAACCACAAAAAAGATCTTTAAATATCCCACATGCTCTTCGGCTGGATTATAAGCGAAAATACTATGGAAAATGTAACCGAAGAATAACCACCTACACTACCCAATGGTCACTTTCAGCACCGACAATGAATCCTCGGTCCAAAATGAGAATCGGGAGGTTCCAACGAAGGCTAATAATGAGCACGCGTTGAAGCATTGACCTCTCCTTTGGCAGGGCGATAGACGAAAAAGGAAGCGATAACGCTGATGTATGAAACAACGGCGTTATTAACGCGATAAAGACATGAACAGGAGTGTATTGTCGTGCTTCTCAGATCGAGTGGGTGGGTCGGATCGTTGAAATCCGAGAGAGCGTTGTAAAAGTGTGTGCTATGTACCACAAAAATGATTACCTTAACAAGCGCTAGGCAGAATTTTTTTGAACATCTTGGCAACGTTTGCTCGGGCTCGAGGTTTGTGGTAAATGAACGGGCATTACCAATTAGATTTATCCGTGTTTTATCATTTCCCGCAACATCTGTGCAATGCCACTCCTCGCTGTATCGGAAACGCCTGACTTGATCTTTCGATTGCTCAGGTGAAACAAACCGTATTACCTAGCAGAACCAGCCTTTTTTGGATCAGCATTCAGTCGCATCATTTTATGTGATTTAATCTAAAGTAAAAATAAGTTTCTTTCCTTACTGAGGTTCACCAGAAAAAGAAGTACGGGTTGTTGGATGATATGGACATTTCCAATTAATTGCGGTAGGCTACGAATATAAACCTAAATGTTGCGGTACTATATACAATTGATTGGGAATGCCCATAAAATCCAGCAACTTCGGGTACTACCAAAATTTTTGAGGATAATCCCTGACACTTTTTTTCCGTGTTTGAAGCTGCTCCATCTGGAATAGCCATCTAAATCGGGCTAAAACCGACGGTAAAATTACCGAGGAAATAGAATGTTTGTTTCTCCTTGCATTTAAAATTTGAGTGGCAACCGTAAAATTGCTTGATCTTCAATTGATACTGATAGATTCTGCAATCTAACATGACTCTTAAGGAGTGACTACACCGTCAATAAGTGAAAAAGACTTTGCTGTTGAAACAGAAGCAGAATCCTAACGATTGCGCACTTCGCACGTGGAGACTTAAACGAACGGTTACAAAAATAGACCAACATATTTACACGCCACGATATTGTAGGATCCAAAGGATCCGGAAGGAATGATCCCAAGGAAAAATCCGATTGAATCAAGAGTATTTTTTCTTGTCAATGTTTTCAAGAGTCTGGACTTTAGATCCAATGTGGTTTTTTTTTTTTTTTTTTTTTTTTTTCAGTGCGGCAATGAATGGTGAAATTGTTAGGAATTTTCTCATTTTCAGCTATTTCAAAACTTAAATCCAAAATGTTGCATTTAATAAGGTTGTGTCCTATTGTTTTGAATCAAACGATACATCAATTTACTATCGAATATGATCCATAGTGGTTTATTATTAAAGTTTTAGCATAAGAACTGTAGCATGAGGAGGCAACCTTGCTTTGTACTTTGAGGCAACTATGCTTTATATTATCTCACAGGGAACATCGTCTCTTTTCTGATTCTACTCTCCCAGTTAGCGGGCTCGGACAATTCTTTTCCCTCGCCTCGGATTACCGCAGACAATGGCTCAGAGAAACTGATCTGAATAAAAATTCCCAAACTTAATTACACACGAGAGCCCGCGACGCAGCGCTACAAGTCTTTCCCAAGTCGGCTCACTCCGGGTTTCACTCGCAACTTTTCTTTCCAACCAACAGTTTTCTCGCGTCGCCGATAATTAATCTCGAGAATCATAACAATTTCTATCCGTGTTTTTCTCAGATAATTATCAACTTCAATCCTAGATAATGATCTCATTCTACACTCACGTGATTATTTTCCTGTCACTTTATTTTCAATTGACTTTTTTTCATTTTACTTGTCCGATGAAAGTTCATTCCCGCAGATACATTGTAAGTCGCTTTTTAGCATAAACAACTTAACACACTGGAAAAAAAACACATTGGATCTAGAGTCCACACTATTAAAAACATCGACTAGAAGAAATACTCTTGATTCAATCAGATTTAAGCTTAAATCAAGAACCAAGCCTCTCAATTTGAGCGGATTTCCTTTTGATTTAAGCTTAAATCTGCTTGAATCAAGAGTCCTTTTTCTTGTCAATGTCTTCAAGAGTCTGGACTCTAGATCCAATGTGATTTTTTTCCAGTGCTGTTATTTGGAACTGCGATTAAGTTGTTGGTACTATCATTATGAGTTTCTAAACTTCCAAAAAGAGCAGGGAGAGTTATCTTTTCAGTACTCTTCAACTACAATCGGATCGCTTTGTTCCTTTGCTCCTTTCATGTGCAAGGCGTTACAGTGGCTCTGCAATCCACCATTATTTTAAACTTGGGAATTCAAAAGCACAGTATGATAAAATTTACATAATATTTCATCAAACAATTACAAAAAGGAAAGGGACGTATATATCTTAAATGAAACGCATTAGGAGCCGTATCGATGCGAAATTAATTGCAAGAATGCAATTTATTTTATGACGACTAAAATTATACGGAAATCGCATCATCTAACAGAGAATCACACACCAAGGTCCAATTATATCATGTCTGGTCGAGATTTTACCCCTAGTTAGTGATAATTTCACTCATTTTTATGGAGAATTTAGTCTCATACTATTGCTTTTAAATATTATTAAGAGCATCCTCATTGAATACGAAGAAAATCAAAAATTTTACAGGTACTCCCAGTAACTGCTAATGGTTTCACAGAGGAGTTACGCAACTCTCAGCCGAAAATGATGAGAGCAGCCCTAGGATTGGACCCAACAGTCACGTCCGTTACTCAAAAGGCACATTATGAGTCCGTGGCTGGCATAAGAAGAGAAGCGGCACGGGACTGCTGAACGCATTTGATAAATCAATCGTAAAAAAGCAGCAGCATTAAAATGCTAATCACATTAGGCACTGGCCTAGGCCGGAGGCTCAATAGACTCCTTCCTCCTACTCCCCCCTGTTCTGAGGTTCCCCTCCATCATCGTATTACCATCACCCCCCCCCCCCCGCGATACTGAGGCGAGGCTTCACCTCAACGCACCGTGCCCTCTTGTGCGCCGGTGTTGTCATAATTGGATGTATTTCTGCCAAACGGAACTATGTGCATTAAGACATGAGCCCTGAGACTCATAAGAATATGTGCATAACAGGGCTCACGTCCTAATGCACATAGTTCCGTTTGATATAGAGATCCGTTCAATAGGACATTGAATTAAAACTAGAATACAACTATGCAGGAAGCGTTACAAGAGTGGTTCCTGCTGTTCTTAGAAGAAATGTCGTGACTTCATTCTAGATTTTTTCAGTTTTTTACTGACAATTTTTTTTTTTCCAAAATACCGATGACCATTTTTCCTTCTAATTCCTGAGCTAACTGTGGAATACCATTGAGAATTCCAGTTTATAAAATGAAGCATCTCATCATACATCTCAGATTTTTTCGTAACTGAACAGTACGTGTGGAAGAAGAATGCAAGGTGTTGCCTCGAGTTACGGCGTTTTTCCTGTGGTCAGCTGCATGTAGGCAAATTGCGATCGAATATGATACAATTTTTGCATTTGCGAATATACTAAGTGATACAGATGCTTGGCAAATAGTCCCGTTCTCGCCTGCATTGGAAAAAAAAATGTATAGTATTTAGTAAAGTAGATTGATGATTGAATTGACGCAAAGGAAATGACCTCTTCGATCAAGAGGAAAAATACACGCACCAAGTGGACTGGATGCTTATATCAATAAAGAGAAGACCCCTCTTTCAAGAAGTAAGTCGTTTAGGTCAAGGAAAACCCTGTTCGAGTCAAGCTATTTTCGTTCTTAACTGGAGAGTTCGTCCCCTGACCTCCGTATATAGCGTTTTCCGCCGCGGCGTGCTGCCAGCGCGAGAGGCTCACTGGCGCCTACAAACCTAAGTGGATACTTCACGCATTGCACAATGCTTGAAGTATCCACTTAGGTTTGTAGGCGCCAATGCGCGTTTCGCGCTGGCCGCCCGCCCGCCGCGCGCCGCAGGCGTTATGCGCTACGCGCTACGCGCTATACTGCCTCGCTAGGAAAGAACGCAGTATGAACCTTCAGGCGTTGTCAAATTTCCTTTGTTAAATCACGAATCTTCTGGGAAATTGGTAAATATTTTTCCTCCAATTTTTCTGATACTTTCGTTCGCAATTCCACCTAAAGTTCCTGAAAATTTCGAGGAAAAATATTCATAACTTACTTCAAAAATAACTATTTTCTGAGAGGAAATTTGGCAACTCTCGAATGTTCATACGGCGTTTTTCTTTGCACGGCGTATACTCTCGTGGTTTTAAGAGCAGGATTTAAGAAAAAATCAGTGACATCACCCACATAGTGGTGTGAAGAATCTACATCAAGAATAAAGATACGATGTTTTGTTACAGTTGTTTAAAATGCACCTATTTTGTACGCAATTAGGAAGAATAATGGTCACTTCCTACATCCACTCAACCATCTCAAGCCGGACCGAACCGTCCAGCCGAGTGTGTTACGGTCACTCGCCTCTATAACCACCGTCCCGCTCCGAGAGAAAATTGCCATTTTTAATGGAAAACGATGCCTGTTTGATAGAAGTGAGCATTGGCTCAAACACACCTCGGCAGCCATGGTCAGAAGAACAAACGCTTTTCGACGCAGCAGTGTCATTTTTCGAAAGAAAAGCCCGAATTTTGTATTCGAAGTAGCACGAACTCGTAAGAAGGCGGCAACGCTGTTGCAACGAGATAATGGTAACAATTAAAAAGAGGACAATCGGCGTCAAATTATAACCTCGGTTGAGGAGATTTCGATGCCGAGCATTGCCGCGGCAATTTCTTACCATGCACAGCCTTCTTTTATGTTATTGACCTGGCGATTCAACTTTTCGCAGCCCATTAATTGTGTCAAGCTGTCATTTAATGGAGCAGTTATGTTAGGTGTCTGTTTTGAGCACAGATGATTTTAAGCAGAAGTTCTGCTTAAAATGTTCTGTTCTGCTGCAAAACAGAACATAGGTGGAAGCATAGACGTACATTGAGCGATATTCTAGTATCCTTAACCTCGGTTTTCCTTAGAGGGTCCGGGTCTTTTAGGACAAAGGGAGGAGGTCTCTTTTGGATACTTTTGGAAACTGACCGCACTTAGATGCATTTTTAGCAGGGTTGCCAGTGTGCGATAGAATGTGGATATTTTACATGGATTGATAAGAGGGAAAGTGGTGAGTTTTCAGCATCACCTGGTAACAATGATTTTGCGGCTACCCTATCAAAATTAAAACATCATCAATGATCCTCAGCGGTACGAGAATGGACACTCTCGTATTGTGACTAGCTTAAAGCAAATGACATCGTAACGAACTTTCAATATTTTACCAGTGTCAAATTTTCGATTCGAAGGATTTAATAAAATTCTGTAAATTTTGCTAATTTTGGATTACCGCAGCATTGAAATTATAGGCATTTGCAACATTTTTCTCCCCCCGTGCAAATGAAAACATTTTAAAATTTCAATGAAACAATGCGGTGGGAAATGTTTTATGAATGTGCACTACCCTTCCAATAAGCTTTGACTCCTCGTGCATGTTCCTCATTTCGCAGATCGTCTGAGAAATTCAGAGGACACGCGAAAGCATATTTCAAATACTTGAGGATTACTTCAATCCGAGTCTGGCTATTCAAAATATTCCCGTAATCTTGCAAGAATGAGCAAAAGATGAAAGAGAATATCTTGTCCATTGAAAGTAAAAAACACCTGTTTTTTGCCTCCACGGGCGTCTCGCGTTTGTAACACCCATGAAATTGACTTGTCAAAATTTGACAGATGGTAGGAGATGAAAATATACATCACGCGGCTGTGAGGTGTAGTAAATCTTCCCTCGGGGTCCGTAGCAGCACCAAAAGTGGCGCTCTTTTCGGTGGCAAAACGAAGAATATATCTTTAGACACTCACTTTCAGAACCACTATTCCACCCAATTATACATCTTCCTAAGACCTATTATCATATCATCTCACACGTATCCAACAAAGTTGTAAAATTATAGAAAAAGCTCACCATTTTTTCTCGGATTCGGATTTGATGCTTAGTAATACAAATCGTCGTCCCTTTGACGTAAGGGCTTATGTCTATTTCCACAGGAGCCCTGTTTTACATATAAACCCACGTTTCCTAGGGCCCATGTGAAAATCGGATTTGTCAGAAAACATGGCAACGTGAGGCAGGGTAGCTAAGCTACAAAATTCAAGTCATTGTGAGCGGATAATCCACTTCTCATTCTTGACGGTATGAATGATGAAGACATTCCTCTGATGCCACAATTTCTCGTTGTTCTCTCATGAACACACACACACACACACCCTAGTTACGTCGATTGTGAGAAAATTCGGTTCTCGTTATCCCTGCATGATCCATTGACGTCAGTATACGTTTCGTAATTCGATGACTCGCGTGAGAAAACATCATAAGGTGCTTAATTCGCCTTCCTATCACACGGCACACAAATTTCAACTTTGGAAATATCCGTGCATCTTTCGAAATCGGTTTGGTATCGGAATTGCAGTCGGATTTGTACCTGCGGAGCACTGTCTCTCACACAACACTGTCGTGCTAAGGAAGAACGCCGTATGAACATTCGAGAGTTGCCAAATTTCCGTCGATAAAATGTTCATTTTTGAAGAAAGTTATGAATATTTTTCCTTTAAATTTTCAGAATCCTTAGGTAAAATTGTGAACTAAATTATCTGAAAAAATGAGAGGAAAATATTCATGAATTTAATAGGAAATTCGCGTTTTGTGGAAGGAACTTTGGCAACGCCTGAAGGTTCATATGGCGTTTTTCCTTGGCACGGCAGAACATGTATCGTTCCTAGATTTTGTCGAGATTTTGAAACATCGCATACGAGATGGATGATTTGGAAGTTTCACCATCGATTTGGAAAACTGAACCACCGAGAAGAATCCAATAAAATAGTATAATGGTGGGGATATCGATTTTTTGAAAATACAAGTAGTTCAGAAATAGTTCAGTTTTGAACGGGTATGTCTATAGGTTGTAAGAAACCACCATGCTTTAATACTTAAAAACCGTTTGCAAAACAAAAATCATCAGAGCCAAGGAGTGATCGTCAGAGTAGAACAAAATTCGAGCCTCCCTTTAGCCGGTCCACATCAAAATAATATTCACATTTTGAACTACCTCGCATTGATCCCCGCTAAATATCAAAGATTAGATAGAAATAAAATTAACACATTTTCAAAACCTCTACTTATTGCGTTCCCATCAAATATCAAAGATTATACAGAAATAAGATGAACACATTTTCAAAACCTCCTTCACTTCAACAACTGATCTGATCTTGAGACCTATCTTCTCACACATGCGGCGAGTACATTTACGGCGAGTGCGACCTTAGAGATTTTATGAACTCTCGACCCATTGACCCAACTGGACTGCGTTTAATTACCACCCCGACGGGAATAGATAAAGTAGACTCGAGGTGAATACAGCCAGCTCCACTGGGATTTCACTCGAGCCTGCTAATGGACGTTGTGGAGTCAGTTGGCGGGAACTATGATAAATTATCGACTTTGCGGAGGATGCACAGGATCCGAGGTTTCCGACCAACGTGTTAATAAGAGTCCCAGACAAATTTTACGGCGCGGCATTTCGTTTCCCGTCTGGGAACGGATTTCATTTACCGGATCAGGTAAAAGCTCTGTTTCAATATCCTGCCACAAAAACTTTGACTACAAGCATGAGCGATTTTGCAGGCTGGCAACACTGTTTTTCCTCAATTTAAACACATTAAAAATATCGATTTTAGGTGAGGCAAGCTGCTTCACGATGAATCAATTGTTATACATACATTCAAATTGAGGAAAAGCAGTTTTGCCAACTTAATCGCCACCGGTTACAAGGATTGAAATACAGTTTAGGTTCACGTAGAACACCTAAGTTTACTGTCCCGGCTTCTGAATTTTTAGTCGTACAAATCGAACTTCTTTTTAGTTAATCGAATTTTATGGAATACGAACTCTGAATTACTTGCAGCAAAGTGACCTGTGACTGAAAATGGTTATTTAGACTGAAAACTTCAGTGTTCCATCGAGGTTTTTTTCTCTAAGACTTTTATTCCCGTCGTCCAGTTTACAATGTCCGGAAACATTGTATAACAATGAATGCGTGTCACTGGTGTCTTATGGCAAAGTTTTCGCGCCAAATCTCGCCTTGGAGTCTATGAATGCAAGCAAACGCTAACCACAAATATATTATCGTCAGCTCAAGAATAATATAAAATTTTTACCATTACTACTTTTTGAGAATATTACACCCTGTAAGCATGACGATTTGGAGTATGGAGTTCCGAGAACGTAGGGTCGCAGGAAATTACGCATGCGTCGCGTCGTGACTCAAAATTTCAAAATTTTAATGGTTCTTAGAGTTTCTCGGCATCACAACGAATCACCCTAACTGCAATGTTTTCTTCGGAATTTCATTGGGAGTGATATCCTGTCCCCCTCGACTTTTACGCTCCCATTTTCTTGGCAAAATCAGTTTTGAATTGTCTCATATTCTGTGCATGCAAATCAATAAAACGAATTTTAAAAGTTCACATCTCATTTTCATAGAGTCAAAAATTATTTTTATCATTTCTTTGTTTCAGGTTCGTTCTCGGAATTATTCCTACAGAGTTTGATGCGTAGTAATAAGAATATCCAAAGCAACGTAAACATCATATCGCGCACTTTGTAAGTAATTCATGAATTTTTTTCGGTAATCAGCAGTGTGGTTCGTGTCTGCACCAGTAGAGGGCCGACGATAGTCGTGCTCAAAGAAATGCTGCACCATCTAATAATTCTTCGTTGCTTTCGGTAATGGTATTGCCGCAGTCAATTTTTAGCAATTAGATACTCTGGGTAGATAGATTATGAGATATTGTCACCTAAAGGAAACTTCGTCGTTATCCTCACGAGAAAACTGTAACTTTTTCACAACGTTGCCAAATCGCCCTTCCTAGATTGCACTTTTACCGGGAGATTTTCCGGCATTTGTAACTGAAAAATTCACTAATGTTTCTTCTGACCTCCTGCAAAAATGAGAGGAACTGTATGGATGACAATTGCACAGGCGCATTATTGTAAAACATTGAATTGTTTTAGTCAATTTTGTAACTTTGGAATGAGATTAGCTGCCTTCGTCCGGGAAGTGACGACTCGTACCCCCCCCCCCCAAAAAAAAACGATAAATGTGCGTATTTCTGGTAAACAGAACCAGAGACGTGTGGGAACGATGGTGTGTGCTCGTGGTGAGCTGCATAAGAAACAATGTTAAAGAGGGCGTGATTCCTTTTGGGGAAATGGAAAAGCGGGATTTTACATTCTACTAAACGGAACTAACAATGGGCGCCAACTGAATGCGGTACTCATGAGCCGTAAGCTTGTGATAAGAGCGTTGTGAGCAGGGCTCAGGAGTTAATTCGGCATTGGTGGGTTCATCGAGCCCGGTCGTCGCCGCTGACGTCACTGGCGCCTAATAATTCCCATTCATCCATGCATTCATACAGCCCTCCACTAACGGGCACACCCCTTCTTTCCCACCTGCCTCGGGTTCCTACGTAATACGTAAATACGTTTAAATCTACTCTAAGGCCCATTTTTTATCCTGAAAATATTATTTTTCAAAATTACCGTCCACGGTGTGATAAGACTTAAGCTCGAGGCACGTCAGTTACAGATAATCTTTAAAAAGTGATGAATGGTCTAGATTTGTAAAAAACAATAAGACGCGTGATATAATGAGAAAACACGTGCTTTAGCATCTAATTTCTCACCACGTCAAGTGGTCCATTTTAGAGAAGAAAGTTTTCTTTGAGCCATCCGTGGCCGAGAAATTGGTCTTCAATGATCGGAGAGGCGTGGGTCTGCCTGCAGATGAAAATAAATCAAGCTGCACCGACAGGAACACAGGTTAACGCGTGTTTTTTTAGCTGTGTGGGTGAGCGGCGCGGCGCTATGCGGAGGGCCCCTGAAGAACGAGACGACGTGGAACGCAGATGTGAGAAAAAGTTCTTTTCCGGTCTTTGATTGCAGGTCGAGCGTACCTCTCGCGGTCTTAGTCCAGAGCGAAGAGGACCCTGGCTGGACAATAAAAGGATACATTCGACGTGTGAAAATAATCTGATCGATGAGTTGCCAAATGTATAGACCGTGCAGTTTTGATTTATTAACCTGACCAAATAAAAAATAAATAAAATAAAATTTGAAAAAAAATATACAAAAAATGTAAAAACAATTTACAAAAAATAAACAAAATATAAAAAATAAAACAAAAGTATAAACAATATAAAAATAATAAAACAAAATAATACCTGTAATAGAAGAAAATATAAACATAATTTTTTTTAACATAATCAAAATAAAATTGAAAAAATATATCACATGAAAAAACGATTGGAAGAAAAGGAATTTCACCATTGTATGGCACCCTCAGTTGCAAACAGATAGGACCGTAATATAGGTGCTTCTTGATTGACGTCGTAGGTTTTAAAGATGGAAGCAGAGAAACGCATGGAATGCAAACATCTAGAGATTGAAACGCAACAATTATGGAATATGAAAACAGCATGTAGTGATGTTTTGCTGTGATCTGCGCGCGCGTTGCACTGATAAAAAGTATTATCAATCGTCAGGGAAATAATGAAGAAAATACCAGGAGGGCACAACCCAGCTATTTCTGCAGAGAACAGTGGCGCCACTGACGGTCCACATAGCGAGAAAAGGCATAACTGTTTGCTCACAAAGAATAGATGTAAATTTCAGCGTTCTTACGGGGTTTTTTCTGTTGTAAGTTTGTCACATTTACTTTGAATTTTCAAGGCAATTCTTCATGCCCATGATCGTAAAAAAAGAAATTCTCTAGTTCTGTTGGAACGCTTAAAGATTTTTATATAGCCGTGCATTTTTCACAACTGAATCAGTGAGAACGAAGACACACCAACTCGGTAACTCAAAAATGCTCAATTTCCATCAAAGACAGTTGATTTACATAAAGGTCTTTGAAATTAGCACATCTGTTCCAACTTGAACCTTTAAAGTGTCTATAAGTACTTGTCTTTCGGCAGCAAAAATATTTTTCTTAAAGTAACTTCTTCACCCACTGTGCAGTTTTATGTGTGTCTTGATTATTTTCATTTTTCCGAGTTGGTGTGTTTTCGTTCTCACTGATTCAATTCACAATAGATCAACAATAAATTGAATCAACTTGATACCTACTGCAATTAAGAATCAATGTCTAGCTGTATCTAAGCACAGTGTTGGAATAAACTGCTCGTTTTTTTTTTATTTATTTGTCGACTGGCAACTCCGAGGAAAATCGCAACTCGTCACTCACGATTCTCACGGCGCGACGCGACCGTGGTCCGGACGCGGACTTCCGCGGTGAAAAGACCGGTCAAATTGTGCATTTCAATCTCTGAATTCCGGCTGATGCTATGAGGAAGGTTGGAAAATATCCCCAGTTTGGCAATGGGTCCACGGTGAAAAGTAAATTTAAATTGTGCAGTTTAGAATTCCGGTGGATGCCAGAAGAGGAATGGATTTCCCTATCAAAGTGATAGGCCCGAGATGCAACATCATAAGCACTCTTATTCTCTTATTTTCTTTCTAAAAACAATTTTCTACTAGCTATCAGGGGCTAATCTTCTTTAAGGTGTTAGATATTTTTTGCCGCAACAATGACCCTTCAGCTTCTGCAGCGTGACCCACGTGATTAGCTTGATCCTCCACTAGAACTCCGTTTTCAAGCTTTATGAAGGCTTTGCACAATCGCTTAACACACTTCCATCGCTCTACATCTCCCGCTAATTTCTTATGAAAACTGAATTTGAAGTTTCTTAATATAATTAATTTTTGCCCTTTTTCACTTAACATTTCACTTAAAATTTCATCCATGTTTGTTTCTCACACAATTTAAAAATTTAAAAAATCTAAAATACATACAAAAGAGAAAACACGCACAAAAAAGGAAACACTGAGCGGTCGTTTCTTTCGGCCTGGACCGCAGTCGAAATACTGGCGACTTACTCTTAATTCACGTCTCACGCAATGTTGTTGACACCTGATGGAGGGAGGGGTGCGTACTAGATAATGCGTGCAGTTGAAGGCGAAGATTATTTTTGATAGGAGAATAGCATCGTAGTTCCCGGCATCGAGTCTGTTATCTTCCCCCTCAATGAAGTGAAGAACGCGCACCTCTCGTTAAGCGTAAATAAACGCACGCCTTACGTGCTCTACGCCAACTCGACCCACCAAAAAAGACCAATTTTCAAACGGGAGCCAACTCGACCCATAGGGGAGGGGACCCCCTTTTTCAAACGGGAGCCAACTCCCCCAGAGACCATCAAGCTCAAACACCCATACGCCGGAAATCGAACCCAGGAACTCCTGATCATATTATCATCGCTTCAACCCTCAGGGCCGGATCTAGGGGATGGCCACATGGGCCGCGGCCCATGGCGGCAATTTTAGGGGGTGGTAAATTTTGCAATTTTTTTAGATATAGGTATAAAAAAAATCGGATTCAGAAAAAAATTACAAACGAGAAAAGGTGACAAAATCTCTCATTTCCTGAGAGTATAGTAGTTTCTAATTTTGTCATCGGTGATACAAGAGACAGCACCTTTAATTAGTCGAGTTAAGAGAGAAACCAAACACGCAATTTAGCCTGGAACGGCGCGGAGCAGAGAGCAATGATGACGAGAACTTGCGATGAACAGGAGAAACCCTCGGCGCGGCGGTCGGCATGTAACACATATCAGCGCCTACAAGACTGCATAAATACTTCGCGCATTGCGTCTAACACAGTGTGGTCAGTGTGAAACGCATAGCGCCTACAAGACTGCAGTAATACTTTACGAATTGCGCCAAACCCATATCGGTCAGCGCGGCGCGGCGGCGGAAGTTAAAATTATTAAATCACATTTATGTTTGTTATTTCATAATATTTTCGTTCATTTCTTTAAATGGAAGGCCTCGTCCACACATAGATAGGTATACGGAACTTAACTTTTGCGCAAAGTTCTGTGAACTTTTGCTAGTAGTGTTGACAAGGTTTTCGCAAATAATGTGTCCAACAAGAATAAACGCGTCTAATGCACCCCTCTCCCTTTGGCACGTTCACTTAATGGTTTTTATTGATGTTTCAAAACCAATAATAAGAAGGCGGCAAATACAGGCGGCCACTCTATCCACTCTAAATTTTTGCATTTTGATGGGAATGATTCGATGGTTTTCGAAACACAGTAACAGTATTTTGCCTCTTAAAATATGTAGTTAAAATTATTTTGCCTATACTGTACAAATGTTTTTTTAATTTTCTAAAGGCTTTCGATATTTCAATTTTGCATTTCTTAAGACTCATTGATGAGTCGTGCCATGTTTAGGTATTTGGATTCTCCAGACTTAGAATCATTTAGACTTGTTGCAAGATGCATTAACTCGGCTAAATACCTACAAATTCTTAACATTCCCGAGAATCATATCGAGAGATCACTTCACTTCTAAGAATTTTAGGAAGAACAGTAATATAACTTCCGCTCGACAACACCCAATTCAGAATTGTACGTAATTAATTTGACCAGCATCATCCTCGCGTGTGCGCAGCGCTCGAAAGTAAAAGTAAAAGGGCCGAATGGACCTAGTTTTGAATTCCATCGAGCGATTGTTAAAATAGCGCTTTGTTGAAGTGGAATGACTTACCAAATATAAAATTAGTGCAGCACCGCTGGCCTATCATTAATTGTTGGGGGCCCCCTATTGCGTTACTCGGATACGAGCATTTAGAGACGCCCACTTGGGCGTTGATGAATTGGGCTACCGTGATACTGTGTGCTCTGAGAAGGTGAGATGCAGTGATGGAAGGAACGGTTAGAGAGGAGGAATTGTAGGTCCTGTCATAAATACTGCGTAGAAAATAAGTCTTGTTACGATGAATCACGTGAGAGCGGTGGCATTTTTACTGTTATCGTTCTGTCTTTTTTTTAAAAAAAAATGATGATCGATTATCCTTCCAAAAGCTTTTTACAGTATTTTAAAGATCATATCGATTACATTTCGCAACAAGGAACCACTATTTTTGGCCCATTTTAGAAACAACATACGTACCATTAGTTTCCCTATGCAGGTATGTACTTTTGTGGGAAAGCCAGATATAGTGGTTCCTTATTGCAAAATGTAATCCATATTTCAACTATTCAAAATCGGCCGTAGTGGATTTGTATGCTTACTATTATGATAGAAGTCTTAGTTTTGGCGTGTAAAAAATAGTTTTCGATGGAATACAAAACGTTGTACCAATAATTCACCTTATATTTTACATGCTATCATTTTTTTTACAATACTGTACCCGTGTAAGAACTATTTCAAAGTAATGTTTTACACCCAAACGATCAGCTTTTTTAGCCTACAGATCGATCAATGGGAACATGGCAAAATAATTCACCAGCTTCATCAAGAGTATTCAGAAGTATAATTGATTTATGTGCACATGAAAGTTCTATGTTATTGCGAAACTGTTTGTATGGTCTTTCCAACAATAGTATAAACAGAAGACTGATCCTTAGTAGTATGTACAACGCAGCAATCTGCCAGCCTTGAATGTCATGTACGAATTTTTCATTTTATCCACGTTTCAAACCTAGGTTGCATTCTGATAACAGTTTTGACCTTTCGTTTTCTTGTTTCATCGTTAGAGTCAATCCAACGCCGAATCGCAGGTTAAGAGAGCTCTTTCGTTTTTGAGAGAAATAAACGAGGTTTGAATCTGATGATTTACTGAGACAGAGATGAATTGAGTGCAACATTGTCAATTTTAATTTAAATGTATTTTTCAATTTTTTTGTTGGTCATTTTGTTGTTTTGGTGTAGTCTTGGCAATTCTACCTAGAAGTATGCTGCTGCATGATTGATCTTTAGATTGATTTAGTTAGCTTTTCCAAGGACATATAATTCATTCGTAAATATATTGTTTAAGGAATGTTATAAGATGACAAGTACCGATACTTTACCCAGATTCCCCTAAAATATATGTTGAAGGTCAACGTAGGATGACCCAAAAAAGGTTAATTTTGTAAGTTTTGCGTGATTAAACAATTTTTTCGAAGAAAAAGCCGTCGATTTTTACGTGGTCTAAGAGGAAATTGCATGATTTTGTGTAGGGCCCGCAACACAGGAGAGAGTTGGTCTGCAAGATATTCTTAAGCCTCCTATTCCTTAAGCGTATTATAGGTTGATCCCATCCTCAGTAATAACTCTCACCGGAGACTTTTACAGATATTTTTAACGTCATTTTAGTTTGAAACGACTTTAATTTAAGAGCTGGTGCGTCTCTAACATTACTCCCCATCACAGTACTCAGAACTCATTTCAACGTCATTCGTAAAAATAGAATGTTTCTTATGCCCATAGAGCAAATCTGAAATTGATAATAAAAGAATGAACCCGTTTTGTCGATGGATATTGTTAAAAGAGAGTTATATTGAAAATTTATGACGCCTACAACTCCTAGGAACCTTGAATTGAACTGCATTTTGCAATTTAGACCTATAAATTCTGGCTCATCTAAAAAAACACTTATGTGCATGGAGAAACTAATGGCACATACGTTGTTTTTAAACCGGGCTAGAATTCATAGTTCCAAATTGCAAAATGCAGTCCAATTAGAACAAAAATACTCATTCCAAAGTAAAGCTCTAATTCATACCGTACCGTGTTGTTAGATAAGCTCAACGAAGTTTTCCAGATTTGCAGTGGACTTAAAGAAGGACACATGATTGTGCCAAAAATTTGTATAAAAATTCAAGTAAATCGTATATGTACCACCATTCTTTTAAATCTCTATGACACATTGTCTCACTGTTCGTAAGCAAATTTGTGATTACTTTACCGAGCTTACAAATAAAAGTGCCGACTTTATAGCTAATTATCTCAAAGGTGATGTAAAGGACTGAAAATATGCGTCTCAGACTTTCTACAGTCTCAATTTATTTTGTTTTCTTTTAGTTTAAGTGTTTATTTTTGCGAAAAATGGAGCTTTTATATCCACACAATCCAGTTCTAAATAGAACTTTGTACCATCAGCTGAAGCACAAATGAATCAGAGCCAGCGCAGTGACGAAGCGTGAATGATCGATTATAATCGATGTTTCCCGCGGCTGTGGTAAAGAATCGATTATTAAAGTGTTCGTTGCAAACACGGGTTTATCGATCCTTTTCCATAACTTTACAAGGCAGATCAATCGATCTATCATCGCAAAACACGCCATGCATTGAGCCAGTGACGTCATTTAGGCCCGACAACATCGCTCAGGGTTATTCGTTTATCTGGAACGACTGGCCAACTTTTTCAAAGCAAGCGAATCGTTTTTAACGACGAGACGGTCGTAAATGTCCCTTTTCATTTTCCCGAATCGTAAAGCAATTAAGGACGATTAATCTCGGGGACGTGATCTCAGGCGGAGAAAGTGTATCGCTTACTCTCATTCCGGCGGACGGATAGAGGACTTTTCGGGCCCTTGCACGAGATGAGATTCTCTCAAGAATTTTGCATCTATGCTCCTCTGGAAAAAATCTTACGTGCGCGTCTTATTTTGATGGCCTCATTGTAATAGTAACTTGAAAGGAGCACCATCTATGAATCGTATTCGATAGTGGTTCGATGTATCGTTTGATTCAAAACAATAATACGTAATCTCAGACAAACATTGTAGGTTATGACCCAGGAATTCGCCTAGAAGAGTCTCTAGGCGTAAAAATGGTGACGGCTAGAATAAACAAATCACCCTATCTATTAAACACTTCCTCACCCCTACATTTCCTTTAATATCAAGTATGAAATTTTGTCTATAGATGGACGTAGGTTCCACATAAGGAATATAAGCCAATAAACCAACAGAAGAAGAAGAAGAAGAAGAAGAAGAAGAAGAAGAAGAAGAAGAAGAAGAAGAAGAAAATTTTAGGTTATAACTGTTTGTTGATTTTTTCTTTCCGGTGTTGTATTGTTGCGGGTATATATCAGGCTATATATGCATATTTTAGACTTTCGTCTTTCTTCAGGCCGATTTGGATTGTTTTAGCACTTTTACGCGGTGCGCGTCAAAGTGCGCTTGAAGAACACATTAAAATATCGGAACGCACGTAAGCGTAAAATAAAAATAAAACGAAATACTTTAAAATTGATTAAAAAAACGCACTTGGCCGCGACCATGATGAATGTATCATTGTTGTTGTTGTTTAGCTGATCCGCCGTATGAACGTATACGTATTAGTGTACTAGAATTATTCTAGAGGCAGGTTGAAATGAAACATTGACAAAAACCCTACATTGGCGGATCCAGCAATTTGGCAACACTGTCTTTTCTCCATTTAAACCTATGAAAATGTATCGATTCTTGGGGGGCCAGGTGCTCCAACAAGAATCGATTATTTAGCATAAGTTTAAATGGAGGAAATCCGGTGTTGCCAAATTGCTGGGTCCGCCTCTGGCTCCCTATCGGCTGAGCGCTTAACAATATTAGTGATATTCTCACTTGTTCGCCTTCAACAAGCTGGTAGGCAATGTGAGCGGCTTAGGCGCAGTAAAAGTTGCTTGTTTTAGTTTGAGCAACTTCGTCTCAGTTATAGTCCAGTAGCAACTTAATTTATCCACTTGCGATGATCCGCGCTAATTTTACTGGTTCGGTCTGGTTTTTTCCCCTACCTCATAGTGCATGCATCGAATAAAGTCACCATGTCTCATTATCAGTCAATGCTCTAACTTTCTTTTCTTCATAAAATGTCGACAATCAGCCCCTCGAATCTGCATAAATTTGACAACGCCATGAGATCTTCCTGGCAAATGAAGAGATTAAATAGGTACGAAGCCCACTTCCATAAGAGGAGTTGCCGAAACACCGTGAGATCACTTTGAGCTGAGTAAAAAACCGTTCGCACAGGAGAGACGGGACGGCAACTCGTTCCAGAAAGTGAAATTAACTCATCACGACAAGATCCCCGGATTTTCGTGCTGTCCGGGAGAGCTCGTATTCACATGTATCCTCTTCGCACCAAAAGACATTGCCAGGGTTCGTCCTCCATTTAAACATTTAAACCGTCCTCTACAAAACTAGTTTGTACCTCCAATGTGCTCGAAAATTTCGAGAGATAACGTTAAGATTTCTTACCAGACCTCAGTGGCGTGGCGTGCCTTTACGATATATCAATATATCTGCCATTAAAACCTATGAAAAAGGATCGATACACAGGGTGTTCGCAACGAACACTTCAATTATCGATTCTTTACCACAACTTCAAATGGGGGTATATCGATAATCGGTCATTCATGCCTCATGTGTGTAGTCTTCCACTCGGGGAAAAAACCTGATACCAAACCATACCTGTAAGTTCTACAAAAAAGGAACGGAAAGGGTCAAAAATTGCAAACTAAATCGAAGTTTGAGGTTGCAGCTCAAAAAGCGTAATAACGAGAGAAAGATAAGCAAAGTTCATCTGGTCTGCCATTCCGGATGCACCGGCCTTTATTGGCAAAAACCTGAATCAAATCACTCGCATCTTATGCTTCAGGGCCCGAATATTGTTAGCATGGTTCCGAGCATAGTTGTAGCAATTATGGTTCAGTTACTCGATTGTTGGTTAATAATTTGACGCGTTAAAAATCTAAAAATGGCTCGACTTTAGACTATGTATCAAGCTCAACTTGTGTCCAGCTTGAGTGTGGAATCTAATATCCTCATAGTCGAAATAGGGAGGGGAGGGCAGTCGGGTTAGGTTCCCGGAACTCGCAGTTGACCGTAGCTAACAAAATTTGGGCTCAGGACAATAAATAAGTTTCCATTAGAATCTCATAATTTGATTTTTCGACCCAATTTAATTGATGAAAATAGCTTTACTGAGCATCTATCAGGAGACTTACGTGTAGCTTTTCTTACAGACGATCACATGTGGATACAGACTGATTTGAGGAATCTTTCAATCAAGTATGAATGAAGTTTTGAGTCTAATAAAATCTTGAAGGTTGTACTAAAATGCTGGTCTAAAATTCTCATTCTGCAGTCTTTACCTTCGGAAAAAATGGTTGAATCCTACAATGCACAGTACTGCAAGTCATCTTACAATTATGATAATTCAGAAATATTCTAAAATAAATTTCGGTGAAAATTTGAAAAATTGCGGCAATCTGGCATGTGAGCAAATGTGTGAAAACGGATTTCATGTGCACGCTCGGGTATGGTTTTCAGTCGATCAACATAACCTCTAATTTCCGTGGTGTGGTGTTCGGGCCTGATAACGAATCTCAGAAGCTCTTCCGAGGAAAATTGGCTTCGACTCGCGCCATAGCCACGCTTGTTTTGTGGGCACAGGTGCCACATTTCTAATAGAAATCATGATGAGGGATACTCCCTACTTTCTTCGATCATATCAGTGGAGATGAGAAAAGTTCCCTTTCTAGGATTGTTTTAAAGTATAACGCTGAAATCCATAACTTTGAGATCGAGCTATTATAACTTGACAATGTACTTGACTACTACGCATTTATCACTCATCATTTAAAAATTACTCTGAAATCTCTACAACCGTCGCGGAGAAAAAGAGAATGTATGTTCTGACAGTGCTCAGGATGGATTCCAGGTCATACCTTCTTTTTTAGTCGTAAAGATAAAATGCCACTTAAGTGGTAACATATGTCTATACCGGTGACGATGCAGTATTGTTACCAAGACCTAAATAAATAATCGTTACCGCAAAAATAACAGTGTAACTACGACTAAAACAGTAAGCCATTGATGGAATCTTCTATGAGCATTGAGAGAGCAACGATTCTTTTCTCTCCATGCTGAGTAATTTTTTTTTTTAATCGTTCTTTTGTATGCTGATCAAGAAATTTTTACTCGTTATTTTGGATGAACATTTGAATTTTTCAACGTTTTGTATTTTTTAACAAGGATCCAAATTCCTGTCAAGATAGAACAAAAACTTTACATATATTTCAAAACAAACGAAAACTAACAAACGTAATGAAACGGAATAGCAATTCGTGTGATTTTTTGTGATGCTCTTTTCTTTCTGCATTAAATCTATGTGTCATTAGATTGTGAAAGTAAAAATATAAAAGAGGGCGAGTCAAACAACGTCGTGCTCCTTTGAGTAACTACAACTGCAATTTGAAACCTGTGTCATTAACAGAAAAGAGGATAAGTTCAAATTTTTTCGAAAGAACGAAAAATTCCAGTCACAGAGGAACCACGTTTGAACACCTCATGTAGGTACCTTCGGAGGCTTATGAAATGCAGAATTCAATATGCAACCTGGCCGCAACGTTTCAAGACGGATACAACTCATCATCTATTTGTTTTGGTCGTTTCGTCAATTTGACCACCAAGAGTGTTGCACGATGAAAATTTTTAAATTGAATTAAAAGAAAGTGGCGGACCAGATGATTGCAAGCTATACAGCACGAATGTGCGCCGGCACCGGGTCATCATTTGACACGCTTGTGTTCTTTCGGTTTTAATATTTCACGTATCACCAGTGAAAGTTCGAAAAGTTACGCAGCGCTTCCCGCCGCGCCGTGAGCCGAGCAGAAAAAAGGCAGGAAAATTACTGGGCAATATTCATCGCAAATAAGTTAGTTTCTCTTCCTGCTATCACATAAAACATTAAAAATTACTACCCGAGTCAACAAAAATCAGAATAAACACTAAAGGAGGAGGGTGAAAGGGTGAACGGGGGCTTGGAAGGGGTTAAGGAAGTTTTTTCTTTCTTTTTTTCCTTCTCTTTCTTCCTTTTTTCTTTCTTTCCCTTTCTTCCTTTTTTTCTCTCTTTCTCATCCTCTCTTTTTTACTTTTTTATTCTCTCTTTCTTTCTTTATTTTCTCTTTCTTTATTTCTCTGCTTTTCAAATGATTATTTAACATTTAAGATTATCAATTAACAAGGCCCTATCCGACACGAGGTCTAACCTTAGTGGATGAGTTTATTATTTTACCTTTCTTTTTTCTTTGTTCACCACTTATTTTAAGAGTCCCTGAATCATTTTTCTAAATTGTAAAAGAAAAGAGCATCTATATATTTAATATCCTAAGGCCTTTTTTGGCCTCCAACAGTTTGTGCTAATTCGATCTCGGAAACTACTGGACCGATTTTCCTCGGATTTGTTTTAAATGAAAGCTCTAACGCTGTAGACGTGCCAACATCCCTTAGTTTTTCGATTTGCGCGACCGACGTTGCAAAATTTACCTCGATTTGATAACGACATATTTGCATTTTTGACGCTGGACAGTTTGTGCTAATTCGATCTCGGAAACTACTGGACCGATTTTCCTCGGATTTGTTTTAAATGAAAGCTCTTACGCTGTAGACGTGCCAACATCCTTTGGTTTTTCGATTTCCGCGACCGACGTTGCAAAATTTACCTTGATTTGATAACGACATATTTGCATTTTTGACACTGGACAGTTTGTGCTAATTCGATCTCGGAAACTACTGGACCGATTTTCCTCGGATTTGTTTTAAATGAAAGCTCATAGGGTCTAGATGTGCCAAGACCCCTTCGTTTTTCGATTTGCGCGACCGAAGTTGCAGAATTTACCTCGATTTGATAACGACATATTTGCGTTTTTGACGCTGGACGAGTCATATGGTTGGGGGACCTCCCACCCTCTGATTTTCCGTTTCCCTCTCCACGTAAACCCATCCCTACCTGCTCACAACACGGGTCACCCTTCTACCCTAGCATGGGTTCTACGGCAGTTTCACTCATGTTGGGGGTCGGCTCATGTCTTCTTCCAAGAGAATTGGTGATTTATCTTCACCCTTTCGCACCGTTACATTTTCAAAAAGTGTTCCGATTTTCTTTTCCAGGAGTGTTATTTATTTTTCAAGGTTGTTTCTTTTTCTAAAAGTAGGTAATTTTTAGTTTCCTATTCTTTGTTTTTGAATTTATCATTTTGCCTCCAGGAAGTCCTCTAAGCACTGGTAGTAGCAAAATTTGGCTCGCGAAGCGAGCCAACAGTTACTCGCGGAGCGAGTAACTGGGGGTCCAGGGGGCTTGCCCCCGGCTAGCGGCGCAAGCGAGCGTAGCGAGCTGAAGCAGCTATAGTAATAAATAAATAATTCAATTCAATTCGATTCAATGTAAGTCACAGGAATATCGAAACCATCGCGAATGGACATGTCGAATATTGCAAAAAGGACGTAGCCTTTAAATCAGTCCCCATCACAACAATTCCACGTTCCATCGATTTGGTCGGTACATTTTCTGCGTATCCCAGGTTGCGCGTCGGGACAACCGGGAAATTGCAATCGAACCACTGAGGGAGCAAAAGTGAGGCTGACCTTTGGTGAACCGAGACCAGTCCGTAATGCAGCTAATCGATTCTCCGTGGCTACGCGTACTCTACAAGCTCACTGAGCCCTATTACGTGCCCGTAATTAGACTCGAAATTGGACCATTACGGCCTGATGTCTGCGTCATTTTCTGGCCCTTTCTTTTCCTCAAACGCGTCGCTGTTCACTCAGGACAGTGCTTCTGATCGTCTCTATAACTGCTCCCTCCTTCAATGAGACTTTGAAATGTATTTTAGAGACACGTGGAAGGACCTCTGCCGCAGTAACGGAAAAATAATGACAACATTTTTCATCATTTACAGCGAAGCTCAAATAAATTACTTTATAAAGCGTTATTAATTTTAAGTTTAATTAAAGGAACCTAATTAAACCTAATACCAACAGCGTTAACTACCGTTCAATTTATTTCACTCTCTTTAGTCGATCAATTCGAATAAAAGAAAAACTAATCCGTAAGTTTGATTTGCTAGTTCAGCGAACAAAATTTAAAAATTCAGAAAGAAAACAGAGTTATCTTAGAACCGGTCCATATCACACTCGATTGAAATACTAGTGAGTTCATAAAGTTGGTCATTTTTTAAACCCTCGTCTTGCTTTTTAAGAAAAATCTTTATGACATCAAATAATTTCAGGGAGAAAGGAAAGATCAAATTGAGGACGCTACTACTATACTGACGGCCTTCCATTTTTCACTTATTCATAGCTCGAAAAAGTTATCAATACAAATCATTTTCTTTCTCTTCTTTTGTCTCTTGTTTTCTTTTTCTATTTTCTTCTCTCTTCCCCTCCCTATCTTTTGTTGGTAACGGTCATGAGGGCTTTTAAAAAGTCGCATCCGCAATATTACTTTTTTCTATACCTGCGTTTAAGTCTCCATGGTTATTATTGGTTATCGACATATTTCACGACACAATATTGATGCTTTGCATTGCACACTTCAAAATCATGCACCTCATATGCAGCAACGTATATGATCATTATTTTTTAACAGGTTTACAACTCTACTGTGACTTGCAACTTTGTATCTAAATGGTTTTTTAATGATAAAGTGATATACACTTTTTTGCTCGTAACTTTGCCCGCAGTGTTTACTGAAATTAATAATCATGTGATATGATTGAAAGTGAAATGATTGACATGGAATGAAATGATATGAATATCACGCAAAAGCAAGTTCAAATCTTTTATTTATGACCAAAATTTATAAACATTATGTATTTTAAATCCAAAAATAAGACTTGAGAGAATACTTTGCTAATCGTTACCATGAAATAAAGTACGGGATTCCAAAACTTACTTTTTTCGGAACTGCAATTATTGGCAAAAACCCTATGTCTAGTTTTGCTTTGCACTAGTTCAATTGTCTCCTCTTTCCTTCATTTACATACCGACACAAGAACAATACAAACATTGAAAACTTCAGCCAAAAGTAATAAAAGTACACTCGTAGATGATGGGTATTCTTTCAACTTTCCAAGATCATTGACCTAATTTTGGTCATTTTTAGAATATTGTATTACGAATCGCTGCACCATTTCCTAGACCGTAGCGGCTCCGGGGAAGATTATATCTATCTAGATCGATGAATAGGCTCCAATTTAAAGTCCCAGTTGACCGTGACGCCCAAAATTACTCGTCAGAAATATTGAATAATTGACGGGTAGAGAAATTGCAAAGAGACGTATTATTGAAAATAAATTGCAGGGCAAAGCTTTGAAAGGGGCGGAAAGAAGGAAGTCTCGTGAATTTCCATAGTGTCGGTACCAACACCTAATCTATACAAGAAATGGTGCATTGAATCACGTCACACAATAGACTGATGTGATATCTATGCCATAGTGGCGTGCTGGCGTTCTTTGCGACACATCGATTGATCTGCCGCTTAAACCTATTTAAAAGGATCGATAAACAACGTATTCGCAACCAACACCTTAAAAATCGATTCTTTAACACACCTTCAAATGGAGAAATATCGATAATATTTCACACCTACCACTACGCGGAGCACCTTGTCCAAAGAATTTGTGTGATAAAAGTATATAAGTATTATGTGTATCAAGTGCGTAAAGCGCAATATAAGTATTTCATCGCATTTCCACCCATTAACACTAGCATTCCACTGATTTTCTGCAATTTATGCTATAAAAACGTGATTGGAAGCGTATTCATATCAGTCAGTTTGCATATTCTAACATAGGTATCAAATTTTAAAATTAATGACTAGAATTCCAAAAATCGGTTCGTTTACAGGCTGGAACTGAGCTTAGTATTAGTACCAATACATTTCGGTGAACGATTGACTTCTTACACACATATAAAAACCGCTTTCATATAGCATTATTTGATGTTCCGCGACGTCCAACTGCCACAGTCATTTTCCTCCCCATACCCTTTCAGGAAGTTGACGCTTCGCCATTTCTTGTATGTCACCATCCTTGATTGGTTGTCTAGATGTGTTTTTAACCGGGGAAAATTATTGTCTTTGCATTCGAATTGATCCAGATAGATTTACTCTCTACGAGAGCTAACTTCTCTAAAAATTCTCAATGCGACATCAATTCTCAGACGGCATTGCAAATATTTTTGCTCAGGGCTATCCGTGTGTTTTCTTCATTCCTGAGTTTCCGTCCTCGCGTCAGTTTACCGCAGCCGCGGGTACACTCCAGGACTGGTCATTAGTTTGCGTAGCTTCAAATGTAGGCGTACATGCTCACAATAAGAGCTCCTCTATGTACACACTAACACCACGGTCAATGTCTATCTTGATCTCCTCTTCTAGGTAACGGTACCCGGTAACGCAGATGCCGCGCAATGCCCAGCACAGTTGTCACACCCGTGAGAAATCCGCTAATTTTGAATTGGAATATGCAGGCATAAATGGAAGAATCCCGTAGATTTGACAACGTCACGGTAATCCAGCATGTGACGAGGGGATATCGGGCATGCTGAGCTTCAGGAAATACAACTGCCTGTAAACGATCTAATCAGGCATCACAATCAAATCACTGACTCAAATCTGCTCGTAATTACCTATTTTAAGCTATGCCTGATCTCCTCGAGAACTTTTTCAAACGTTTATGCCGGGCTTTGATGCGCTTATTTTTTTCCCAATTTTCCCCCCAATTTTTTTAAGTCAAGTTATTGTAGTTAGTCAAGTCAATTTTATTAAGAGTCGATAAAATTAGATTTGAAACCTGACGGGCGAAGCCTAAACCATGGAAACTCTAAGGAGTTTATGGTTAATTATAGTAAACTTATGTAGCTAAAAACTAAGAAACCTCGTGAAAAAGAAACTCTATTTATGGTCATTTTGCACATTTCTATAAAGTTGCAATCCGCTATAATTTCATAATAATTATGTGTTGACTTGATTTTATTAATCAAACAGTAAATTTAATAATTGTTCATGTAAATTGTCAGTGATTTATAAATATACAATTGTATAACATTTTGTACGATCCTCAGTACATCTAGATCGAATTTTCATTTGGTTTGTGATGTAGCTTTGGTTTCTAAATGAAAAGTACGGTTGCATGCAAAACACTAAGGCCCAATCGGTATTAAAAGATGTGAATTATGCTGATACCTTTTCATTTTGATGCAAAATGAAACTGTCGCCTTCCGGCCATAGTATTACAAGCGCCATGCGACGTTTCAAAATTCCCATCACCATTTTATTTTTTTATAGAGAAATTGTTGGTTGAATGTGTTTGAAAATTTCACTGAATTTTATCGGCAGCACGAAGAAAATTCTGTGAAATATTCGGACGGCTTCATCGAACAATTTCTCTGTAAAAAAATAAAATGACGGAATGAGACTTCAGATATGGTCAAGCAATCAGCTTTAGAAAAGCATCGTTTCATTTACGATGCTCGAGAGTATAATGTACATTCTAGCGAACTCGCTCATCAGGCAACCTCGTGGCTGGCTGTCTGTCTCGCCTGGCGTATGTCTGAGGGTTATTGTAGCTTATAGCTTGGGGATGGGCAATGATGGGGGACTGAACGTGTTGCACGTAGCTGAGACGATAAAAATGCACCAGTCCAGACACAAAAAGACACCTGCAATGCACCCGTGAAAAGCCCCGAGATCTTCACATTAGTGCCCACTCCAATGTTGTAAAATTTAAATTATTCGTTCCTCCAAAACTTATAAAGGTGCTTTAAAGGATTGTATTTGATACATCACATTGGTGATGTATCAATGTCAATATTGGTTCAACATGTAAACATCGAAATCTGACGGAACGGGTTTTTTGTGACAGATTTCTTATTCTCGTGAGTAGAAAATGGCAACGAAAAGTGAAATTATTAGGATTTTTCTCATGTTCAGCTTTCTCAACTTAAATCCTAATTTTTCTTTGTTGTTATGTTCTATTGTTTTGAACCTAAAGATACCTCGAAGCACTATCAAATACGACCCATTCAACTCAAGTGACCGAGGAGCTGCAAAACTGCGAACCATCGCAAATCGATAGGTCTAATATCACAAAATCACAAAAATGAGGTAGCTGCTAAAGCAGTCTACATGCACTCTCTCGATAGGCGAATTTCCGGAACTGACTCGGTTCTTTTTTAAACCAAAACCTTGAATCGGATTCTTTTTCAACCCAATCCTCTAGCTCATTGAGCTCATCAGCAACCGAAATCCGAACCAAATCAAAAGTTTCTGGTCACTTCACAGACAAGTCTTGACTGCACTTAAGTCCGGCTTACTGTTAGCGCTCATGTTCCCTCATTGGCGAGCGGGCTGATTATTGAAATTGATAGACGAAGCTATAGACATAGGTGACAAAAGGGCTATGGTAGCATCCCGTTGGTGAAAGCGGGTGGTTGCAATGAACAGGGACGGTAGATAGACTAACTAACGGCAACCCACTAGAAACCCTATAGTTAGTCCATCATTTTCTCCCTGAGTCTATAGGAACCACCCATTTCAACCAATAGGAACACTCCATACTTCCTGTATCTTCTCTGTCTGTGGCGTTGTCTATCAATTTCAACTATCAACCCGCAGTGGCGCGGTTTGGACTCATCGCCGAATGTCGCATCTCCGTGTAACTCAAATCCGGCCTCGCAGCCGTAAAAATTCGTCTTATACAAGTTCCCTTCTTCCTGTGGACTAAGCGCGTAAAATTCGAGCCCCCACGGAACTTTGGCATCCCTGCCCGGGCCCAGCATCCCGAATCGGGACTTGATGCTGCCAGAAGGAATCTCGGAGCTGGACCGGTGACTCATGCGTGGAGCTCGAGGTGTAATTAAGTGGTACCCGGCACCCTCGGCCTTGGTGGGGCGACGTGAGCCGCTTACGCAAGCGGCCACACGCTGGTGCTGGTGGAGTATTGGTTTTGGTCCGGCCGGATCGGAAGGGGCTATGATAAAAGATGGCCAGACATTATAACAGACACATCTTTGTGCCCCGTGACAGGTTAGGATCCTCCGGCCATGAGGTGCGTCCGTTGCGTCTTGCGTCGCGTCGCGTCTATGAATATCCTGCTGCTCTCCGGATTTTATTCTGAGGCGTATGCTGTCTTGCTAAGGAAGAACGCCCTATGAGCCTTCAGATGTTGCCAAATTCTCTTCGAAATCCACGAATTATCGGGTAAATTTATAAGTATTTCTCTTCCGATTTTTCAGAAAGTTTGATTTCTAATTATATCTGAAGTATTCGAAAATTTCAAGGAAAAATATCCATAACTTTCCTCAAAACTAATCATTCTCTGATTGGAAATTTAGCAACATTTGAATGCTCATACGGCGTTTTTCCCTAGCACGACAGTATGCTGCCTTCTTGAGGATAAACGCAGTATACGACATTTTGGACGTTGCATTATTCTCTTGGTTAAAACATACATTCTCAGGAAAGTCTGTAAATTCTTCCCCACATTTTTCAGATACTCGTGGAAACATCTGAGTTACCTGAGAATTTCAAGGCAAAATATTAACTATTCCAACAAAAAAAATATTTTATTGTAAACAAATTTGGAAACATCTGGGTGCTCGTGTTCTTTGGCACGGCATTAAGGATTGAACGCATTACAATCAAAATGAAATACACCATTCTGACATGCGTCCTATGATCCATAAAAGTACATGCATGGCAGAGCTCGGATCACGATGTTTATAGTTATTTTTAATTTCAGTGCGTCCAATGCTGCCTTGATGGAGAAGAACGCCGTGAGAACGATCGAAAAGATCCAAATTTTTCCAGATAAAATAAATAATTATGCCCGTTAAAATTATTAAAATAAAATTACCCAGTAAATTATTGGTGTTTTTTTTATTGAATATGCAGTAAGTATGCAATACTTTTTGTTAGTAAAGTCTTTAGGTTGAAGTTTTACACCAAAAAGAATATGAACGATTACATATGATTTTTCGGTACCCTTTTTACGGATATCAGCGTTAATCTGACGGTAAATGATCCACCCCGTAAATGAATCTCCGTCAAGAGATCTCTCTGGTATGAAGAAGTTATTCTTGAATAGCTGAATAATTTTACAAGGAATACAAAAGTTAAAAAGTTTGAAGTTTAAAAGCAAAAACGAAAAAAGTAAAATATTTAGTTGAGTCGAGCATTTTTTTTTTACAGTCAACACGGAAATTCCAAAGTACTCTGCGCCTAAAAAATTATCACTCCTGTCAATCGAATTGATGAGGACAGGTGGTGTGTTTTTTCCCCCTTTTTTTGGTCTTGATTAGAACGGGAATTGACATTCTTATTATGTCAATTAAACGGAGTGAATGGAGACTCCGGGGTCCATTTTTTGCCGACGAGTGATGCCGGGACGTTCGACGTTATAAACTGGTCCAAAATTCAGGATTCAGACCGGAACGTTTTATTTCTTATCGAAAAGACAGAAAGCGTGTTTTGCCCCAGATTCAGCTCATCTGTTACTCTACCTCACTGCCAGACATCAGTTCCTATAAAGTAATATTTTTTTTTCTTTAGCCAATGATTAAGATATCATCTACGCTAAACTATCCAAAAAAAATAAACGAATGTGTCAACAAAGCAATCGATCTCAATGAATGTATCATTCTCATCAAGTGGATGCTTTCAAGGAAAGTCTGCAAAAGTTTGCTCTCGTTCAAAATTTGACAATTAATTGAGGTATTTGACGAATTGTTTGTCATTTTTTTCCCATTTGTCTCTACCAGCAGTAAACTTGCAACTTTTTCATTTTTTTTGTATATGCATCTTCAGAAAAATTGAAATCAAGCTACCAGTCCGTCGAATGGAGTTTTAAGCCCGCAGGAAGACGAATTCAATTCATAAAACTACCGCTAGTCCACTAAGTATCTTATCCTCCTTTACGATATTTTCCCTTCATTTCTCAAGATACGGGTTGGAATATACATTCGATACAGCATTGCCAAATCTCAGATGAAATAAGGCATTTATTTACAGCACTAAACAGTTGTAATTGATATATTTGCCGGTTATAAACTGATGAAAATATTCGGGAAAAAAATGTACTGACAATAATGAAAAACATCACTTAAAGTACATTTTTAACCATTCCAATTCTGAACACGACAGCAAAAGCCAAGATTTTACAAGAAGCGCAACATGCTGCCACGAGACATATTAGGCAACATTTTGAAAAATATGGTACTTTTCATGTATTATGGCCTCAGACCAATGTTTCGACCCCTTCAGTAAAATGACAACTGGATGGATATTTCGGGAAATTTGGCAATCTTCGAACTTAAATAAAGTGCTTGACCGTGCTCAGATCTAACTTTAATGGCGCGAGTCTAAATTGTCCGAGGAGGTGAGGACCCGTCGCACAATGGATCGAGTCAATAGTAGAAGTCGGACAAAATGTGGAAACTTTAAACGCTTAAAACACCGTTTATACATAACTTCGAGGTTCTAAAAGTGGTTCCATTGGTTTCCTAGTGATATTTTCTTCTAGAAACACCCCTTATAATTTAAAATGTGACATTAAATTTGCAGCTTTAGTCAAAAATTTTGCGTCCGACCTCTCCAATTGACTCGATCCACTGTGCGTCGTGAAGGAAAAATGTATAAAATTATCATGACATTGACAAGATAATGCGGCGCACGCGAGGATGCGGGGAAGGGGCAAATTGCTATCCCGGTATTTTTATGACTGGACCCTCTGCCGGAGACCATCTAATAATTCGAGGAGGCAATGTGTTGAATTTTTTCTATTTCACCTCTGATTGTGAGTGATTTAGACTTATCTATAAGCGCAGCGCGCCTAGTGTTAGCTTTATCAATGAAATGAGGAAACCAGGGCTCGAAAATGTGTGTCCCCGTAAATTTATACCCTTTCGGTTATTTGTATAAAAGTGAGTTGGTCATATCAGATTTCGGATCTCCGAGTTGTGTCAACGTCATTTGTGGAAATAGTAAGGTTGCGAGAAGAGAGGGTTCAGAAACTATGCGTTCCTTCGCAGAGGTCCATCGGCTTCATTTATCTATTTTATTCTGGAGCGTCTGCTGATAAAAACAAAATCATAAAAAACAGGTATTAATGTAACTTTAAAACGCGCAGTAATATCGAATAGTTTCTTAATGCCGTGAGTTTGACCGGGTTAATGGCACGTGAAACTGTGGTGTATACTAACAATAAGACTTTTTTGGTCAGAGGACAATTCGTGGAAAAACCTTTTTTCGTTGACTTGTATATTCTTAAAGGTGGCGTATAATTGCTAAAATTGGATGTAAAGATTTGCGTTAATGGATACCTTATCAGTTTTGCTACTCTGCGAAGTTTAAAAATCAAAATAAAATTATTTTTCTACAACGTGCCGTTAATACTGCCGGAGACTTAAACGATTGAGTAGAAAAATAGATAACTTTTTAGAGCCAGTCGAAGTGAAGTAATGAACCTGCATCATTCAGACCATACCCTTACCTTGGAGAAAAAAGACGTGCAAAGGTAATTTCTGCTTCAGAAATGCCTTTTTGCCACTTGGGAGAAAAAATAGACGCTTCCTCTAATAGAGACAATATATTTATTCGCACATCACTGATTGTTATACTAATGTGATTAATTACTTTCCTTGCGATGTTAGGGATGTGCATTGTGCAGCTACTAAAAAGCAATATCCTTCTCAATACGAGACCTAAAACTTAGGCTCTCCGACCGGAAGTATTATTTTCAGCTGATTTGTAAGAACCAACAGCTTAAACGCAGTCCTAATACACCGTTAAAAACGACTGTGTCGGTAATATACCTGGTGTCCGTAAAGTAACTGAAAAGTGGGTATAATTTTTGAACAAAAAAAGATAGAAGGTCGCGGTTTGTGGCATTCTTCATCATCCAGAGGGGGAAATTTTTCGATGGGGGTTTTTTCTTGGTGGACCCCCCTGGGGGCCCCAAGGGGGGGCAACTTTCAAAATTCAAACAGCAACCCCCATTTTTTTAGACATGGTTAAAAAGAACTTAAAAAGACAAGAAAAATGACGCAAATAAAATTAAAATCGGTTCACTCGTTCAAAAGTTACAGCCGGTCAAAATTTTAAATTGACCACTTTTCAAAAAATCACCGTTGAGCTCCCAATTACCGAAAAAACAAAAACAAACCTGGAATGAAAAGTTTGAAAAGTGCCCTTTAAGGCAAGGAAAACCAACTGACGTTGTCACAAGTTTGGATGGCATTGTTTCAAAATAAAATTTCGGAAAATTCAACATGGCGGCAAATTTGAGGAAACGCGAATAATGAAAATTCCAGAAACTGTTATCTTTCAAATACCCTCTAGTTTAAGGAAATCAATGGTATCAACTTTTTTTCCTTTATTTGGCCAAGTAAGAGCAATAATTTGCTGACTTGAAAGTTGGCAAGCGGGACCCCTTCAATCGTTGGAGTATGCGACATCACATGCACAGGATTAAGTGTGCTGTCAAAAAATGAAGCCGATGTGAAAAAGCGCTCCGCCTTTGGGATGCTTTAGAAATGTTCAAGGTCCTCATCCTCAAAAAATAAGAAAAGAGAAATTAAGCAATTTTTACCCACAAACTTGGTGAGCCAAAAAAAACATGGTATATCCTGATGGGGTAGGGGCGGTTGACATTTTTGACATTTCTCTATCTGAAAATTGAAAACGCAAGAATAATTGTGATTCTCTAATTCCTGGCACTCCGAGTTGGCAAGAAGGATATCTGCTACGCTTTCAATTCCGAAAACGCCGTTCTACTCTTGATTATTATCTGAGTTGAGATTATCTTATTGACAGCCTCAACCTCACGATTTGAGGAACCGATATTTTAGGTAATATCTGATGCAATATCTGATCGGTAACACTGTTTACGAATCTGAAATCAGTATGCTAAGTTCTCTTGATCATACTGCGTTCTGATTTAGTTGGCAATTACTATTGTAAATTTACTATTGTTTGCAGCAAAATGATGATCACTTTGAACATTTGACGGAATAACAGAGCATCAGGTATAAGAACTTCCACTTTAAAAAATAATAAAAATAAAAAAATTGCTCAATTTTTCTCTTCTTCTTTTTTGAGAATGAGGACCTTGAACATATTCATTAAACTACTAAGCATCCCAAAGGAGGAGCGCTTTTTCACATCGGCTTCATTTTTTGACAGCACATTTAATCCTGTGCATGTGATGTCGCATACTCCAACGATTGAAGGGGTCCCGCTTGCCAACTTTCAAGTCAGCAAATTATTGCTCTTACTTGGCCAAATAAAGGAAAAAAAGTTGATACCATTGATTTCCTTAAACTAGAGGGTATTTGAAAGATAACAGTTTCTGGAATTTTCATTATTCGCGTTTCCTCAAATTTGCCGCCATGTTGAATTTTCCGAAATTTTATTTTGAAACAATGCCATCCAAACTTGTGACAACGTCAGTTGGTTTTCCTTGCCTTAAAGGGCACTTTTCAAACTTTTCATTCCAGGTTTGTTTTTGTTTTTTCGGTAATTGGGAGCTCAACGGTGATTTTTTGAAAAGTGGTCAATTTAAAATTTTGACCGGCTGTAACTTTTGAACGAGTGAACCGATTTTAATTTTATTTGCGTCATTTTTCTTGTCTTTTTAAGTTCTTTTTAACCATGTCTAAAAAAATGGGGGTTGCTGTTTGAATTTTGAAAGTTGCCCCCCCCTTGGGGCCCCCCAGGGGGGTCCACCAAGAAAAAACTCCCATCGAAAAATTTCCCCCTCTGGATGATGAAGAATGCCACAAACCGCGACCTTCTATCTTTTTTTGTTTAAAAATTATACCCACTTTTCAGTTACTTTATGGACACCTGGTACATATTAAGACCACAGTATCACCAACATGTTCCAAGACAGGCCATGTTGCCATTGTTTGTCAATGTGTTATCAGCCTCTAGGGCAACTTATCCTTTCATTTGTTAAAACCAACAAGGAATTCTGGTTTCACCATTTTTGTTCTTTGTTTCCCGATAGAAAAAGTGTAAACTCCATTCCGATAGGTCCCAAAGAATCTTGATCTGTATTTTAACCGTGCTTGTCAATTTTTTTGTAATCGTTTTTGTCAATTCGCTCAAGTTATTTTTGTGTATTTTTTTATGTTACCAACATGGGACAAACACATGTTATCAACTAGGTAGACCTAAATTGACAGAACGTCTCGGTGTTGGTCCAATTGTGGTAACTCACAGACCTCAACATGAGATTGCATCGGTAGCCTGGTACCATGTTCCATGCAGTGGCGAAGCGTGCATCATCGATTATATCGATGTTTCCTCATTCGAAGCTATGGTAAAGAAAAGATTATTAAGGTTTTCGTTGCGAACACCCTGTTCATCGATCCTTTTCTGTCGGTTTAATGGCAGCTAGATCAATTGGTACATCGCGTACCACATGCACCACGCTACCGGTTCCATGTAACATGGTATAGAGCAGGGGCAACATCAAGAATTGAGCCTTTTTTCCGGGCGACCGAATTAAAATAATTCTGGACTGAATTGAGTTATAGTAGCATAATATACTAGCACTGCCGTGCTAAGGAAAAACATCGTAAGAGCCTTCGGACGTTGCCAAGTTTCCTTCGATAAAAACCGCAATCACTGGAAAATTTGTTAATATTTTTTCCCAAAATTTTCAGACAATCTTGTCCGCAATTTAATCTAAAATATCTGAAAATGTCAAGGAAAAATGCGCATGAATGTCATCAAAAATTCATATTTTACGGAGGGAAATTTGGCAACTCTCGAATGTTCATACGGGTTTCTTCCTTTGCACGGCAGCGTAGGTCACGATGGCAACACGGTTCGGAAGTTCGCGACCTCAAGCTCAGTGAATCGATAAAACGCCGTGAGCTACCGGCGACCGCTCGGCGCTTGAGCCTGCCATATTTGGTGCTGACAACGCCATCGCAGAACAATAAACGGCTCTCTGCGACTATCTACTCCGATATAATTGGCAAGGGCTCTCCCACCGCAGACAACAGCCCCCGTATAAGGATTAAAATTACTGCAGCTTAAAATTAATGCCGCACATCGCCTACCGTATACTCGTATCGGTTTATGAACTTTTTGACACCTTCATCGATCATCAATCCGTCGGCTCTGATTAAACATGTTGCGTTATCAAACTGAGACCATAAATGGACGTATTTCTGCCGAATCGAACTATGTGCATTACGACATGAGCCCTAAGACCAATAAGAATATACGCATATCAGGGCTCACGTCATTATGCACATAGTTCCATTTGGCAGGAATACGTCCAAATCGACTTTATTAACCAAGATGATGAGGTCAGGTATGTTTATGTTCCTCGCGTAACCATGAGTTTTACAAGGCGCTGAAGATTGAAGTGACGCGATACCTGCCGGAGGTGGAGTAATGGACAGGAGATTCAGTTATGTGTCAGATCCCTGGCAGTTCCTCGTAAAACTTACAATTTTTGGAAGTTTTCTGCGTTTTAGTATTTTCAGGAATTCCTGAGAATATCATTTTAGCCAAGTGAGTCTTTGGCCGCACTTATTTCTCCTTTCGTAAGTTTGTGGCTCCTCTTGCTCATAATTTCGCACAAATCATTGTTTCCCGGACGAAGAGACGTAACTCCATCCAAAGGTTACAAAATTTACTAAAAAAATTCAATTTTTTTAAGTATGCTCCTGTCCAGTGCCAGAGGATAAAACAGTGAAATGATCAATTCGGATTTCGGGAATTTAGCAACATTGAAAAGTAGTCAGGCACGTGTTTTCGTAAGGGAAACGACGAAATACAGTAGACTCTGGATTATCCGGCTTCGTATTATCCGGACTCTGGATTATCCGGATCGATTTTGAAACCATGTAACTGCGTACGCATTCCGATAAGTGAGCGGATCCGCGGAGAAGCGGTCGCAAGGCATATTGGCGCCTGCAAGGCTGAAGGAATACTTCACGCATTGCGCCAAACAGTGAGGTCGGCGTGGAACGCATTAGCGCCTACTAGATTGCATAAATACTTCTCGCATTACGCCAAACGCAGTGCAGTCGGTTAGTTAGCCTAAAACGCACATTAGCCGCTACAAGGCTGTATGAATACTTCACGCATTGCGCGCTTTAATCGTTGTATTGTAATTTATCGTTGTCGGCTACCATTCACAATCACCATTGAGTCGTTCAATTTGGCGTTAACCTTTTAAATTTGTGTTGCTATGTACATGATGTAAACATAATAAGAATGCTGCGGTGTTGGTTGGTGGTGTTTGTGTGTACTATTATCATCCAGATTTTTTTTTATCCAGATCGGGCGCGGCACCAATTAATCCGGATACTCCAGAGTCTACTGTATTGGGAAAAAATCATTTTTCAAAAAAAAAAAAAAAAAAAAAAAAAAAAAAAAAAAATTAACGGAGCGAAGAAATAAGACAACAGAGGCGTCAATGAAATCAAACATTATCGAATCTCAAATCCTGACCTCACAAGAAACCTATCCATGATATGGTGTGAAGAGCCCCCATTCTGCCGTGAAGAAAGAACACCGTATGAACATTCGAGAGTTGCCAAATTTCCCACGATAAAACATGTATTTTTGACGAAATTCCTGCATATTTTTCCTTGAAATGTTCAATCATTTTAGATTAAATTGCGTGCAAAATTGTGTAAAAATCTCGGGGGAAAATATTTTTTCTCTAATAGTTTTCCTAAGGCTCATACGGCAATTTCCTTAGCAAGGCAGCATTTTCTCCACATGCACGCTGTGGGGTCGGACACAGTCATCAATCCAATTTTCGTGACATGCACATCATGCTCATTCGGAAGGAAGGAATTACACTATATTGGCTGCAACAATAATTTACGGACGCTGCACCGCAGCCTCACTTTCTAGCGCACATGTGCTTGTGCAGGTGACCCTCGACCCACACTGCGAAGAGGAGTCGAGATCGGTGTTCGCTCCACTCCACACACGTGATGTGATGTGATGTGATTATTTTCCGAATCAGATTGATCAAAACATGAAAGCGCTTGGTGAATTTGAAGAGGGGGTCTCTTCGGGAAGGCACGATAGCGTGTTTTGATGATTAAATCTTTGATGTGAGATGAGACGTAGAAGGATTTAGGGCCGTTCGTAAAATATGCAACGTGTAACGCCTGTACGCAACTCTGTAAAAGAGGAGGAAAAAGCTCTAAGCCTGCGTTATGTTAAAGGTGCGTTACACATAGATGGGGGAGTGTATGTATGGCTGCTTTCTGTAACGCGGAATCATGTAACGTCGATTTTCTAAAAATTTAAGAGATGCCGGAATCACACGCTGAATGTGGCTTGAATGTGGAAGTCATCGGATTGAATCCTGAAAACGATTCTCAGCGACCATCGGATAATGTCGGATTTGTCTGAAATATTCGAATAGATTTGATAGAAATCTGGATGAAAATAACTCGAATTCGCAAAATTTCAGCCGTTGAGCGATGACTGTTGACCACCATATTCAGCTGCCAAATTCAGCGTAAGATTCCCGCAAGACTAATCGACACAAGAGGCACTGTTTTTGATCAACTTCATAACGAATCATCCAATTGAGGACAGAGGGTAAAACTGAACGTGTTATCATTCTTTTGGGAGAATTTAAGTCTGTTAAAAGCATGTTAAATTTGATTTTGATAGCCTTAAGCACTGTATGAACGTTTCAGTCTATTTTTCATCGTTCACTACTTTCCTCATCATAATGTCTCGGTACCCATCTTGCGTGCTCTGAAAATACTTTATTTCAATATTGTTTGGCTTTGAGCAGATGCGTTAATTTGGAAATCTCACCCCATATAAGCACAACTATTTTTAGGGGAAAAACTATACTATATTTATCATTGGTCGTGACTAGCGCTCGCTATATCGCACAAGAGCAACGGTAAATCGAAAAAATGGTTAAATTTTAACGATTAGCGTTCAACGTAAAATCGTGACATAGCATCTGCGGTAGTTAGAGTGACCACAACCTAACGAACATTGGTTGTGGTGTATCTCTCTCTTTCTCTCCCCCCCCCCCCATTTTTCCTCATTCCCTCTTGGCTTCCTTTTTCTCCGCGTGATTGACAAACTGCTAGACGAGGTTGTCTCCAATTTATCAAATTGCCGAATCAATTTAAATCACGCACGATAATCTCAGGCCGTGGTCCCAAATTCTCACCTGGAAGTTTCCAATCTTCCTCCGAAATTATGCTTGTGGTTGCCGGATAGTGCAGTTAAAAAGATAAATTCAAGTTTAAGATTTCGTTCTGGAGGTGATATATACAGCGATCTGGCATCCGTGGGTGAGAGTGTGCATAGATTGAATTTCCGCGTTTCGATTGATGGGTCCGCTTAGGTGACTCGACATGTAGATGAGATCAATATCGCATGATGGATGCACTCTGCCAAATCGCATTTGAATAGCAAACTGCCAAAGCTCCGGGTTATTTTTTTCCAATCCCCTTACTGAAGGATGTGCCTATGTTCCGTAGAATTAAAATCGAGATCGTGCTCAAATTGGAATACTTTTAATTTTCTTCCCTGAATAAAAAATCGGTCATGTGAACCGAACGCTCGGTGTTCCATATCGTCCCAAATACTCGGTTTGTCAAATTAAAACTTTCGTGTAACCGAACTTTCGGCATACATGGCCAAACTTTGTTCGTCAGTTCACTTTACCGCATAAGTTCGGTTATACGAACCGAAAGTTCGGTTTGACGGATCGAATTCGCTGGGATGGTATGGAACACTGAAATTTGGTGCATACGACCGATTTTTTTTTTTTTTTCAATGTCAGTTTTTGTTTTGTTAAAATATTAAATGTCCATCATTTCCTGGTGAAAAAATGGTCATCTTTTGGACAAAAATGGCCTGGCAGAGTGTGGCCAATTGAAATCGAGAAACAGTGTTTTATGTATTCATTTTTCATCTACTGTGAAGCATACGTACATAAGCTTTCACAATCCAAAAATAGCTAGCATTAAGGTTGAAAATGCTCCGTCAGATTCTCAAAAATGTTCACAGGGACGAGGAATCCCCATTTTTTAGTTAATTTTTTCCGTCAGATTTTCCCACCAATTCAGTTGTTTTTCAGCCTGTGATGCCTCTATCTGAAAAAGGACTCTAAAACGCTGAAAAAAAAGCTAAAGGCTGAATAGACAGGCCATCTATTCCGGGCTCTAAAGCCAAAAGCTCCGGGTACTTTAGCCGTAGCTTCAACTGCTCCGAGTGCAACGCTCGGAACTTTCGGTCTCTGAGCCCGGAACGCGGACGGTATGTCTACATAGCCCGTACCCACAGTGGCTATATGTGTCTAAAACCAATTTACTTCTAATATCCCGGACCTGAATGATAGTCTTAACTTACAACTTAGTGTATTATCCGTTTATCTTTAGTTTATAACATGTAATTCACCTTAAACATAGGCAATGGATACCGTAGATATGTTCGGTATTATTACACAAGTTGTAAATCAATTACGGTATTAGTAAAAAGAAAAATCACTGAAAAAAAAACACAATGGATCAAGATTCCAGACTCTTGAAAACATTGACAAGAAAAAGGACTCTTGATTCAATCAGATTTAAGCTTGAATCAAAAGGAAATCTGCTCAAATTAAGAGGCTTGGTTCTTGATTTAAGCTTGAATCTGATTGAATCAAGAGTATTTTTTCTTGTCGATGTTTTTAAGAGTCTAGACTCTAGATCCAATGTGTTTTTTTTTTCCAGTGAAGAAACAAATTTTTAATTTTCAGTGAAGAGTCTGATAAATGTCGGCGGCAAACTTTCGAAAACCCGGAGCGCGGATGGAAACTTTGTCCGTAAATCTGGAAGCCGTGGGCGAAGATCAGCTCGCGGAGCTGTGCGAAGAGAAACCCGGCTGTGCTCAAATAAACCGCCGATCTGATGATTTATCGACGGCTCGTCAAAACGCATTTCCAACTCGATGCGCTCGTCGCTCGTTGACACCGCATCGCGCATCCCGTCGCGTCGCGTCCGTCGCGGCCCGGAAAGCAATCGACGCGCGGCGCCGCGCCGCGACGCCCGACCGTGGCCGTGGCGACTTGGTCGCCCGATCAGCGGCGCCGATTAGCACCCAACACCGACTCGACGAGCATCTTCGTTCCTAGCCTTGCTGCAGCATCTCACATGATTTTGCACAAATCGTTATTGAGAACCATCTCTCATTCGCTTCCGCTAGCTCACTCTCTAGGCGCACAGAGGGCGTAAAGTACACAGAGTACAGTCGTATTTTGTTCGACGAAACAACTCGGAACATCTCGTAACAACCGTATTTTGTTCGGATGTTTTTTTATGTTAAGGGGCGTGACCTATTTTTATTCGTTCATTTATTTTGCACAATTTGGCAACGTTTTTGGAACATTGTTTCGAAACAATCGGAACGTTTGTTAACAGGATTTCTAACCTCACTTCTAGCTGCTTTGCTCTCATTGGTTGTGAAAAAGTGACGAAAATAACACAAAATCGGTAACATGAAACAATTGTTGCGTCGAACAAAATACGACTTCGTAATGTTAGTGAGAGAGATGGCGCCACTTTTAAGCATTTTCCAGGTCCCGCATTCCAAGACTCCTGTGTGATGCCGGGTCACTTTTTCGATACATGATCAATTGCTTGCTATACATAGAGTACCTGTATAGCGAGAGTATGGACAGATGTGAAACTCCGAAAATCCATCAGGCCTTCACCGATGCTTCTGCGAATAAAGTTAGGGCCCAGAAATGCAGCCAACCTATGAATTTCAATTATCCAGAACGATTTACTAATACTATTGTTACGAACCGTCGTTTATTAAGCACGTGTTTGACTCAGTTTTTGCATAAATTTACTCAATTTCGCGGAAGAACGCTCATTTCTGTACATTCTTTGCCATCATGGTTAGAATAGTTAGAATTGGAATCTGCAGACTGGCAGTGAAATTTTGTGCGTTAGAAGTTGGTTAGAAGGGTGGCTGCACTTTTGGGCCCTAAGCCCTCCATGAAGCGATCTGTCCATACTCTCGCTATACAGGTACTCTAGCTATACACGGGTACCCGGCCATCCGATGTAAACAAAGAAGACAGGTATTACCACGTATTCCACACCGCCATTTTGGATCGAACGTGTATCGAAAAAGTGATCCGAGCTTGGCGCACACCGGGCTCGGAACTCGTCGAGCACAACATGGCGGCAGCTTTCCCATTTATATTACGACTCAATTTACTCTATGACAGAGGGCCAGGAATCGAATTTAGCCAAACAAAAGTCCATTTTGGCTTGTCCGGAAAATTCGATTCCTGGCTCTCGAGAGACTACGACTAGAGTTGACCACGCAAATCGTGAGTTTTGGCATACATTTTGAACAATTCTGATGAACTTCACGAAATTTTGGTTCGATTTTACCATTATCAGAAAACTCCACTAGTACCTAGTTGACTGTAGGTACATCTTGTGCGCAACAGATCCATTTAAGGATATAATGTCCTGCAAACAGAATGACCATCCATAATACGCTGACCGTTCATTCTACTTCTGCGCAGCTCGTTAATGTTGCGGCGAGACTAAATTAACGGAAGTATTTCCGGCTTTTGAGATGGAGCCAATCTACGGGTAGCTCGTTTTTGTTTTTGAGCTGTTACAGACATGGTTACGTCCGTTTCTCCGAATCAAGCATCCCGTATAAATTTTAATGAGCTCCTCTCCTCTCTCCCCCTCATCAAGAGGTAACAATGATGCGATTCTTTGTGATGCCGACGAGGTTTGCGCCGACCGTAAGTGAAACTGGTTCGATGGCCGTCTCTCGCACTTGCACGTCTGACGTTCTCTCCGACGTTGACCATTCACTGGCTCAAATGACGGCACCTCATCCTCATCGTCTTTGTCAAAAGATTGAACGGATCTGTTGCACTATACTGTCGTGCTAAGGAAAAACGCTGTATGGACATTCAAATGTTGTCAAATTTACTCCCAGAAAATACAAATTTTTGAGGGTTGTTATGGGTATTTTTACATCATTAAAATTTTCAAACAGTTTATGGATCAAATGATGAAACTCCCTGAAAATTTGAGAGAAAAATACTCACGAATTTCCCCCAAGATCGTGATTTGTGAAAGGAAACTTGGCAACTTCTGGAGGCTCATACTCTTGAAGCTGTTGTTAAATTTACGCTTAAAAAATACCAATTTGTGAGGGTAGCTATGATTATTTTTCATTGAAAGTTTCAGACATTTTAGACCAAATTACGAAAAAAACTTCCAGAAAATTTGAAAGAAAAATACTCACAAATTTCCCCGTAAATTCGTGATTTGTCAAAGAAAGCATCGGCAACGTATGAAGGCTATTACGGTTTTTTTCCGTAGCATGACAGTAGTGATGCAGCCTTTCGAGGCGATTCCAAATGGGAAAATCATCTCTATAAAATCGCTTTCGATAAAATCGAAATTTTATCTTAATTTATCACAATTTTTCTGATAATATTGCGATTTTATTACAAATGTATGCAATGAAATTGCAATTTATCGTAATTTTATATCCGATAATATTGCAATAAATCGACGTCGAAAAAATCGCGATACATCCTCCGATCAAATCCCAACCTATCGGAATCACTGCTTCGTGGGTAAGGCTAAGCTCCATCAAAGGGCGAAAAATCAAACATCAAAACAATACAAAGCATAAGCCATACAATAGGTGCAAATTTTAAGAATTCGGATTCCGAGAATAGTAAGACGGAAAATGCGGGGAACAATGGAAGCGGGACTTTGCATAGATGTGGCGGCGGCGGCGGCAATAAACGTCCGAGATCAACTTTGAACCGCGGTGGATTTATTGAGCCTTGTTTACGGGTCTCGCGGTCGGTCTTGGCTCGCATACTTCCAGTGAAAACACTTTCCTATCAATGACTTTCTTTCATTTTTAATAAATTGCGCTAGTTTAACGAGTCACTTTCTATCGCCCCCCTTCTCTCCCCCCCCCCCCCCCCCCCCCGCCACGGCGTCAGCGTCGTCCAACCTCGCCGCCCACGGATCCATGGTAATTACCCGCGGAATCTGACTTCGATGTCCACGCAATGCGAACGGCTTTTAATACCGCTGCCTTTGCTCCTGGTCGTCATCGCCGGTGATAAAACAAAGCCGGCCCGGTCCCACCGAGGCTCGTATCGCCGTTTCCAAGACGAAAGGACGTAACTGCAATTCAAAGTTGCACAACTAGTTTGCATTTTGCGAAAAGAAACTATAGAATTCAGTTATTCTACCGTTACAACGGTAGTAATATCACACGGGATTCCGCGGTAGTAAAACCGTGGATTTCGATTCTTGTAACGATGAGCACGGTGAAATGACCGTGTTCACCGTAATATTACTATGGGCACAGACATACTATTATGAGCATGGATATGCTACTGTACTCATCCATAATATTACCAAAATGCTCTGCTCTATGCTACTAGTTTGAGGCACCATTACGAATAAGACAAACGAAAACAAACACAATATGGAAATAAAGCGAGGGAAAGGATGCGCGTTTACGACGGCGCAGAGATACAACTATTCGTACTTGATGGACGTCCGTGCTGCATCTGAAAAATTGAAGGCGCGATGACGCGAAGCGTGAGCTCTCAATGCTCTGCTGTATGCTGTCAATGAGGTGTCGCTCAGATTCGGGAGAAATGTTAAAGAAGAGGCCTGAACACGTCTTTTCTGTCTTCGGGAATGCTGATACTCGTTCTTTCTTCTTTTTTCGGGTTCTTGTTTAATTCTTTTTTAGGATGGATTTGCAGACCCACGTCTTAAGCTCGCAGCACTGGCTCGGTTCTTTTGGAAATAATGGTGCTTGGATGCGTCTACTGGCTTTAATTGTTTATGTTTTCTTTAATTTTAGAAGTCTGCCGGTTACTTCAATACGTTCAATTTTTCAATTTTTACTCTGCACGATTAATAAACTTTGAACCTGAAAATACCGTGAACTTATGCTGCTTTGCCAAAATTGTCTGAACTCCTCTCCATGTAGGGGATGCCCTACCAGGAAATATCACATTACGCCCCTTTAACCAGCCAAGGGTCAACGCCCTCAGATGCGAGCCAGTCCGACCCTAGGATCGAGAAAGTACGTCAACTAGTTTTCCAAGGAAAAAATATAATGAGACTGGAAGTCTTACAACGTTCGCAAACGCAGAGATACGCGGTCTCTCGCACTTGCGATCCGATGCACATTGCTTCCCATTCACTAAAAGTATCGATTTTGAGCCAGGTCCACAATCATATTACTAGTTAATGGAGAACCGTTTCAAATGCGATCGCCTCTCGCACTTCAGCCATCGAACTATAATATAGGGTCCTGCGGTTGTAGATGCCGATAACGTAGGTTAGCGTGCCGTTACTAGAGGCCTATTGACCTAATGACATAGGGTTTATGTTTGATGACGTCATGCTCGCACACTTTCTAGCCCTCTTCCAAACGCGTGGAACTAGTTGAATGTCGCAATCTCCATTTTTTCCAAAAACTAAACTAGGGGACCGAGGCTTGAAGTCCATTTGGTAACTCTCACCATAAAAGCGAGCCCTACAAATAAGGCAGTCCGGGAGCGTGATTATGTCCTAGAGTTGTGGAGACGAACGCCTTTGCCACTCCGCGCGTTAAACTCACTCGTCGAATAAGCGTTAACCCCCCACATGTTTCGAGAATGAACTTGATCCCGCAACCATGCAGAAGATCTTGTCTCGTGATCGAACTTTCCAATCGGACTCGCGAACTCTTCAATAGACAGATCGATAAGCGTGATTTTGTGCTGGTGTGAAATTTTCCCGTCCAGATGACGCCGTTTTGCTCTCCTTTGGACTATCTGCTGAAACAATCTGTTTCGCAACGCCAAGATTAATCGCTATGAAAGGAAAATACAAGAACTTTGACATTTCAGGTGGAATTTTTGAGTATTGGTATTTATTAGTAATTTTTCAGTAATTATTAGTAATTATGTTAGTACTCAATTTGAGTCCAGTATACCACGGCGTTCTATGAGTGGGAAGTGTGAATCAACGTACAACAAACCCCATTACTTTGCTTACTTATTGGTTGAATTGGAAATTTTTAATTCCTTCAACGTATTATGCGTAGAATTTCCGCAATGAAAATGCTAACAGTCTCCTTAAATGTTTTCCCGACTAGATACGAAACGCATGGATACTTTATGAATGTTTGAAAAGTGGAAAGCTTCTGCACGGCATGATATAAATATTTTAACTCTGATGTGAGCGGTAAAGTATCGATCAAAACTGAAGGCGTTTTCGACTGGCGAAAACAGTTTGTTGGCTCCCATAACAACGTGTGCCTCATGTATGCGGAACGTATGAACCCAGTGGTGACTGGCAAAGCCACTGATCGATTATCGATATTTCCCCATTTGAAGGTATGGTAAAGAATTGCTTATTTAGTTATTCGTTGTAAAAATCTGTTCATCGATCCTGTTCCATAGATTTAGATGGCAGCTTAATCGATAGATCGCAAAGCACGCTACGCCACTGATAAACCCAAATCCATGCCATCATTCGTTTAAAGACGAGTCAAGATCCACAAAGATTCAATGCATTTGAAAGAACATTTCGATGGCTAAAGTACGAAACCACGTATCTTCATTCCGAACATTGCAGACTTCCTATCATACCTTATTTTTTCTCCGGAAAACTAGACCACGTAATTTCTTAAAGAACTTCCATGATTTTTCTTATCTTCGGAAGAATATTCTGTAAATATTTCAAGCGTTGAAGTTGACTTGTTCCTCTTTGAAAAAATAAACTAAGAGAGGAAATAATGCAATGCCGCGATGGTGTTACGTGGTTTCGCACTTCAGCCATCGATTTACAAATATTGTGGTTCTTGATTTTGTTCCTTGTCTGCTGGCATTGGCGGATCCAGCAAATTGGCAACATTGTTTTTCTTCATTAAAACCTATGGAAATTTATCGATTCATGGAGGGGCCAGGTGCTCCGACGAGAATCGATTGTTCAACATAGGTTTAAATGGAGGGAATCCAGTGTTGCCAAATTGCTGGATCCGCATCTGTCTGCTGGTTCATTCTTACCCTGTCTTGTGGTTTATCTACAAATTCAATATATATGCTATTCGTTGTGACGTCATCATAAGGGTTCTCCATCACATCGAAATGGATCAGAACAATAACACTCACATAACCTCTTTCAATGCCATCAATGAGAATAAATCGATATATGTCGCTTTTCTGTGGCGTGGCACCAATTCGATAGAAAAATCGTTGCTCTCTGAATGACATCGGACTCCGTTAAAAATATCGATTTTATGGTGAGGTTGATAACGGCCGGTGGCTCGGACGTTGGACGTCGGACTTGGGACGGCGATGGACGTCGGGATGAACCAGTTTCGAGAGGAGTTGCCGGACACCGGTATGCAACCGGCTCGGCTCGGCTCGACTCGGCGCGACCGGCATGGGCAACCGGCTCTTGCAATTAGTTGCGAAGAATCCAGTTGCAGAGGGCTCCCAGGTTCTCGATACCGTAAGCGTGGACTTCGCACTCTTGCCATATCGACCTCCGTAATTCCCGGATTCAGTTGCACTCGGGAGGAGAAAATAAACGCCACATTACATGGTTCTTACAAATTATGCATGCACCGAGAAAAAAACTTCGTGCATGGGACCCGAAGTTGAGGTCATATGGATCTCTGAAGTTTTCTGATCACGCATCCGAAAACTTGAGGTCGAGCTGCCGAACTTCGGGTCAGACATCGAGGCACTTCGGTATGTGCACTAAAAAAAAAGTAGCTTGGATCAAGCATGATGATTCTTGAATTTGCCGCCAAGAAATTTTTTTTCTTGCTTTAAGCTGACTTTCTCTTGATACAAGAAAAATAATGCTTGGGTTAAGCAAGAAAGTAGCTTATATTAACCAGAAAAATTCTTGATTTAAGAAGAAATACTTCTTGGCGGCAAATTTAAGATTCTTTTTTTTCCGATGCACCGGAGTACTTCAGATGTGTGACCCAAACCCTTCGGTATATATCGAAGTACTTCAGATGTCTGACCCGAACTTTGGCAGATTGACCTCAAGTTTTTAGATACGTAATCCGAAAACTTCAGAGATCCATATGACCTCAACTTCGGGGTTCACGCACGAAATTTTTTTCTCCGTGATGGGAGCACCATTAAAAATTTTGGAGTGAAATTCTATGCCGAGGCCCATGCAGTAGGGAAAGCAAATTTGGAAAAAAAAAGTCATCCCGTATAAACGTTGTTTTTTTGACCCAGAGAATCGACTCCTTCAAAATTCGTTCTTAACTCTGGGCCACCTGTATCACACAATTACGGAGCGGAATCTACTATGGAAATAATTGAAATAAAGCGAGGGAAAGAATGTGAGTTAACCACGGTGCAGAGACACAACTATTCGTACTTGATGGATGTCTGTGCTGCATCTGAAAAATTGAAGGCGCGATGACGCGAAGCGTGAGCTCTCAATGCTCTGCTATATGCTGTCAATGAGGTGTCGCTCAGATTCGGGAGAAAAGTTAAAAAAAAAGGCCCGAACACATCTCTCCTCCCTTCGGCTGTGTTACTCACTTAGTGATTGAAGCACCATTACGAATAAGAAAAAAGGAAACAAACACAATATGGAAATAGAAGGAGGGAAAGGACGTACCCGAGTTGGCTCCCAAACGTCCGAATCGGCTCCCGTTTGAAAAAGGGTCCCCTCCCCTAAGGGTCGAGTTGGCTCCCGTTAGAAAAAGGGTCCCCTCCCCTAAGGGTCGAGTTGGCTCCCGTTTGAAATGAGTGGCGTGTGCGACGCGCCGCGCGTAAAGCGGCGGACACTAGGTGCGAAATGCATGAGATAAGTCTGAGAAATTAAGAGTTCCGTCTATAAATATTATCACGGCTGATTTCAACGCATCTAGATTTACGGCAGTGGTGAAAATAATTATATTGTTCACTGTGTCATGTAAAAAAACAAACTCTTCACCCGTGGAAGTCTTGGTATGCCCGCTTGATTGAAATCCTCCAAATTTTGTATGTAAGTCTGGCATACTTTTGGGCAATTTGGGAAAAGTTCTAAGCTTTGCTGCGCTCAGATTTTTTCGGAAACGGTCCATATCATTCGCGGTAACTGATGGCCCATCGCTGCACTTCGAGATTTCTTGCCGGATAATTTTCGCAGGCCTTTCTGATATACATTCAGTTGCACGCCTCTTTAAGGTGTTAGATATTTTTTGCCGCAACAATGACCCTTCAGCTTCTGCAGCGTGACCCACGTGATTAGCTTGATCCTCCACTAGAACTCCGTTTTCAAGCTTTATGAAGGCTTTGCACAATCGCTTAACACACTTCCATCGCTCTACATCTCCCGCTAATTTCTTATGAAAACTGAATTTGAAGTTTCTTAATATAATTAATTTTTGCCCTTTTTCACTTAACATTTCACTTAAAATTTCATCCATGTTTGTTTCTCACACAATTTAAAAATTTAAAAAATCTAAAATACATACAAAAGAGAAAACACGCACAAAAAAGGAAACACTGAGCGGTCGTTTCTTTCGGCCTGGACCGCAGTCGAAATACTGGCGACTTACTCTTAATTCACGTCTCACGCAATGTTGTTGACACCTGATGGAGGGAGGGGTGCGTACTAGATAATGCGTGCAGTTGAAGGCGAAGATTATTTTTGATAGGAGAATAGCATCGTAGTTCCCGGCATCGAGTCTGTTATCTTCCCCCTCAATGAAGTGAAGAACGCGCACCTCTCGTTAAGCGTAAATAAACGCACGCTTACGTGCCAACTCGACCCACCAAAAAAGACCAATTTTTCAAACGGAGCCAACTCGACCCATAGGGGAGGGGACCCCCTTTTTCAAACGGGAGCCAACTCGACCCACCTAAAAATGGACGGGAGCCAACTCGGCAACTTCCGAGGGAAAGGATG